>NC_053155.1:302965023-303267523 GCF_016835505.1 Polypterus senegalus
GAGCATTTTTAAAAGTATTTGTTTTTGAGGGTTAAAAGCCCCTTGGTGGCGTGGATGAAAGACAGAAAAGCAGACAAATGTCTATGTCTTTAAATGGAAATATATTAGTACAGACAGGGCTTAAGTAGGGGATTGGAGGAAATGTCACCGCCAACTATGCAACTGCTACCATTAAACAGTGTTGATTTACAAAATTTGCCAATGTAAATTTTGCATTTAATATGCTGTGTTCACTGGTGACCTTGTTTGCTGAAAATGTTCCTGGAAATTCACTCTGCAGCTGGTTTAGATGCTTTGCAAGGCCACAGACCTGTACCAGTCATTCTACACTTTCATTTTTGCATGAGTACCGTACGCACACTTAACTTCACGTTACGTCGCTGCCCAATCTGCTTCCCACATGCATGATATCACTGCCCGATCTACAAAATCCTGCTTTCATTTGAGGGGTAAATTATCTGACCATAATGACAATACTTACTAGTACTGCTGCAGAATATATAACACTGATCCATGTGTGCTTGCTTGCTCACTCACCTCCACACTACATGGCTAATTGCATATGGCAGGTGAATTAATACGTAATTGGCTAAGCTGCTAGTTATATGGCCTGATGCTACAAATTATATGGCCTGATCTACTGAATGCTTCAGTGAAATGTGATTGCAGATGTTCACACAGAGTTCTTGGACATCATGGCTTGTTTTTTGTCCTGCAAGTGTGAATTACAGATCTTATATACACAGGTACACATGTTCCTTACTAAATGATGTCCAGTTAAGTCAGTTTGCTGCAGGCGAACTTCAATCAAGTTGTAGAAACATCTCAAAGATGGGCCTGAGCACAATTTCGAGTGTCACAGCAAAGAGTCTGAATACTTATATGTTATGATTTAAGTGCCAGTCTATGGCAAAAGGAATGTGAGGCCACGTAAAGGCTCCACAAGCCAGACTAGGCCTGGCCTTCCCAGCCTGTCTAGAACTGTCCTCACCTCAACCAGTCGGACCTCAAAGATCCACTGGCTTTGGCCCAGTTGGATCAAAAATAAGGAACTATCGTTCAGAGTTTCTAAACCATTTCTTAAATGTCCCAAAACTATAAAATACACAAAAAGTCCAGTCTAGGGAAAGGAACCATTAAAACCTTATTAGGAAACGCCAAAATGAACAAAAATGGCAAAAAGGAAGCCTAAAAAGCAAACCTAGCTGAATATGTCCCATTACACAAATCTAGATATCAAAAACCAAGAACAGAAGAAAACTCTCAATAAACCAGAAAATCCAGTTCTCACTGTAATGCACTCAAAAGGACTTTAATAGACCACTAAATGATTTGCACTCTCTGAACACAAAGGCTGAGGGCGGTCCTTCAGCAGTGACATCACAGTGGACCCGCCTCATGGGGCTCCACCCACAAATTACTAGGAACAGAACAGAACACGTGACTACACATACAGTAGAAACTAAAGTGTATGTTAAAGAAAAACTTAAACATCAAGCCTAAATAAACATAAATATAAAGTGCATTCGGAAAGTATTCACAGTGCATCACTTTTTCCACATTTTGTTATGTTACAGCCTTATTCCAAAATGGATTAAATTCATTTTTTTCCTCAGAATTCTACACACAACACCCCATAATGACAACATGAAAAAAGTTTACTTGAGAGTTTTGCAAATTTATTAAAAATAAAAAAATTGAGAAAGCACATGTACATAAGTATTCATAGCCTTTGCCATGAAGCTCAAAATTGAGCTCAGGTGCATCCTGTTTCCCCTGATCATCCTTGAGATGTTTAATTGGAGTCCACCTGTGGTAAATTCAGTTGATTGGACCTGATTTGGAAAGGCACACACCTGTCTATATAAAGCCACTCAGTTGACAGTTCATGTCAGAGCACAAACCAAGCATGAAGTCAAAGGAATTGTCTGTAGACCTCCGAGACAGGATTGTCTTGAGGCACAAATCTGGGGAAGGTTACAGAAAACTTTCTGCTGCTTTGAAGGTCCCAATAAGCACAGTAGCCTCCATCATCCATAAGTGGAAGAAGTTCGAAACCACCAGGACTCCTCCTAGAGCTGGCCCGCCATCTAAACTGAGCGATCGGGGGAGAAGGGCCTTAGTCAGGGAGGTGACCAAGAACCCGATGGTCACTCTGTCAGAGCTCCAGAGGTCCTCTGTGGAGAGAGGAGAACCTTCCAGAAGGACAACCATCTCTGCAGCAATCCACCAATCAGGCCTGTATGGTTGATTGGGCAGACGGAAGCCACTCCTTAGTAAAAGGCACATGGCAGCCTGCCTGGAGTTTGCCAAAAGGTACCTGAAGGACTCTCAGACCATGAGAAACAAAATTCTCTGGTCTGATGAGACAAAGATTGAACTCTTTGGTGTGAATGCCAGGTGTCACATTTGGAGGAAACCAGGCACCGCTCATCACCAGGCCAATACCATCCCTGCAGTGAAGCATGGTGGTGGCAGCATCATGCTGTGGGGATGTTTTTCAGCGGCAGGAACTGGGAGACAAGTCAGGATAACGGGAAAGATGACTGCAACAATGTACAGAGACATCCTGGATGAAAACCTGCTCCAGAGCGCTCTTGACCTCAGACTGGGGCGACGGTTCATCTTTCAGCAGGACAACGACCCTAAGCACACAGCCAAGATATCAAAGGAGTGTCTTCAGGACAACTCTGTGAATGTCCTTGAGTGGCCCAGCCAGAGCCCAGACTTGAATCCGATTGAACATCTCTGGAGAGATCTTAAAATGGCTGTGCACCGATGCTTCCCATCCAACCTGATGGCGCTTGAGCCAACATGGCCAAGGATAGGTGTGCCAAGCTTGTGGCATCATATTCAAAAAGACTTGAGGCTGTAATTGCTGCCAAAGGTGCATCGACAAAGTATTGAGCAGAGGCTGTGAATACTTATGTACATGTGATTTCTCAGTTTTTTTATTTTTAATAAATTTGCAAAAACCTGTCATTATGGGGTGTTGTGTGTAGAATTCTGAGGGAAAAAAATGAATTTAATCCATTTTGGAATAAGGCTGTAACATAACAAAATGTGGAAAAAGTGATGTGCTGTGAATACTTTCCAGATGCACAAAAGGCATAACAAAAGAAAATGAAGAGAAAACAAAGAACGACCCAAGTAGAAACACAACATAATATGTCTGAATGACAGATGGAATTTTTTTTTATTTTTAATTAATTTGAAAATCTTTCAGAATGCATGTTTTCACTTTTCATGTTGGGCCATTGAGCGTAGATTGATGGGCAGAAATGGCAAATGTATTTGTTTAAAATTAAATTTATAACACAGTAAAGTGTTCAGAAAGTGAAGGTGTCAGAATACTTTCTAATTCACTAACATAGTAGCCAATTTAGACTTACTAGTTTACCTTAACTGAATTTCTTTTGGGAGGTCAGAGAAAGACTGGAGTACCTGAAGGAAGACTCATGCAGAAATATGCACAATATCCTCAAGTCTGACACTGGGGTTTGGATCTGTGAGGCAGCAGCATTAACTACTAAATAACCTCTCAGTATATTTACAATAACTTCAAGCAACAAAAATTTCTATTACGACCATAGTGGTTATGTCATGTCTGTGCTTCAGAGTAATTTTCTTGAGAGGCTACTCAGTGTATGCCTGCCAACGTGACTGCCATGCTCCAGTGCACTCTTGGAAGTCATTTTCTGAAGGCCTTTTAGCTTGTCTGTTTGCACTCTGGATCAATTGTATTGATGCAAACTTTGTTCCTTTCATATATGTTTTTGGTGTCAGACACAATAAAAAAAAAAAAAAAACACAAGTTGCCAAGATAAGACAACAGGGAAAATGACAAGAACTGCTTATGAGAGAGGCCACTGTGTGCAGGAGTCTTTCTGTAATGCAAGATATACTGATTTTCCGTACTTTTCTAAAATGTCTTTTTGAAATCACATGAAGAGCATGGTTTTACCAATTTACATGAAATTTCAAGTTTAGATGTTTAAATTTATTAATAGAATTAGTAAGTTAGGTGTCAGGTGCATGTGCACAGGTGAACAGGTGAGCTCCCTGACTCAAACATTTGAACACAATAGCTGGTAGTGGGAAATTTGGCACAAACTTTGCAACACATTGTTAAGACAAAACTATAACTACATGAAATAAGTAATAAATAAACTCAAATTCTTACACTGATTTATGTTTTTCAAAGTTTGGGAAGAGTCTATCCACATTATAACAAAAAGTTCAAATGGAAAATGTTCTTATTCTTGTATACTGTAAGTTAGTGGCTGTGTCACGAATAGACTCATGCTATGACTAGGTACGTCAACTCCATCTTTAAATTTCCACTCTCACCATAGGCCTGATGTCAAACAGTGATGAGATGACTCACAGAGATAAGATTTGCCTTTCTACAAACATCTATGTCACTCTCTCATAGTCTATGTAGCATTATGCTTACCCTCAGAAGAATAAGTCAACATGTTGAATGGTTTTCAACAAGAAAAAGTGTATTACGTTTAATAGGAACATGTAAATATCAAAACGTCAGCATAAACACAGTAGGAAAACTATGTCTAGTGTCCACTGCTCTACTGATGAAGATTTAGTACACATCCTTCATGTGATAAGTTTTGAAACAGTTGTTAACATACTGCCCAATGTTGAAATTGGGAAAGTAAGAGCGTGTTTTTTCACCAACTTTTCTTATAATTTTTTTCTTATTGTTTGTGCATAAGAGAGTAGAATGTCAGGGCCTAATCTGCACGATGGATGCCTCACATTGTGTTATTGTAGGCTTAGTCATTTCAACACTTTCTCTGACAATCAACACTGATAGTTACTAGACTGTAAACAGTGCTTAGTGCTTCTTCTCCTTCCACTTGATCCCAATCATCGTGCCTTTCTACCATGAAGCTACTTGTACCGTAGTGAACCTTCACAATACCAAATACACCAGGCATATCAAGGTGGTTCAAATGTATAATGCAGTATGCATCAGATTCATTCTCTGTGTCAACGTCTGATGGCCAATTCACATCATCATCACAATCACTTGATTCAACTAATGGTTCAATTTCAGTGGCTTTACGGCTTTTTATTTACACGCCATTGTTTGTTTTGGTTAAAGGTTCTACCCAGCTTATGAATACTAATGAGTTACCATAGCACGGCTAAGGGCACGGGAGATTTTTTTGTAGCTTGGTGTTAATTTATCCACTCAAATGTTGTTTGGGCTTATAGTTGAATATTGGATCATAACAGCTGTTTTTGCATAGAATTCCAAGCCCGGGAAAGAACAAGGGGTGTTACTTCAAGTAAAACCAAGAAACAGGTCATATGGAATTCAATCTGCCGTCTGCATCAGAGGAGGTGCTTTGGAGAGGGTCAGAGCCTTTATTTAAAGTGCGTTTAAAAAGTATTCACCCTCATGGACGTTTTCACATTTTATTGATATACTAGGCTAACCCGCCTTTTAAGGCGACCGACTTTTAAGTTGACCACTTCTTAAGGCAATTCAATATGTAGATCAATTTCATATTTTATACAAACTCATTAATTTGGTTATATTGCATTTGAGCGGTATTACTTTAATACTCGTAGTTTCTGTTATTTTTGTGATGAAATTTAAACTTTTTTTCTATATTGAGGTCGCCCTTTTGAACCCCTCTGATATTTACTACGCGGTGAGGCATTTGTACGCCATCAACATTAATTATTTCCAGAGAGCTTCGTACCGCAAGATGCAAGTCGTAAATCTGTGATAAGCGGAATACCGCTACGCTTTCCACTCACGGGACGGAAGGACAATCCCAACCGCTTTTATATAGTAAGGAAGAAGAAGAAGATATTGCACAGTCTGGAGTAGAAAGTCATCTTTTACCTGGAAAAACGAAACTACAAATCCCATCATGCATTGCAAAATGGACGGGGCGTGTGTGAAACTCCGCGCCTGCATAGCACTCACGGGATGGAAGGACACCCGACCGCTTTTATATAGAAGGATAATGTTGAATTTGGCTTTTGGATTGAGATCTGGACTTGGCCACTTCAAGTCATTAACATTGATGTTTTGAAGCCATTCCTGTGTAGCTTTGGCTTTATGCTTGAAGTTGTTGCCTTGCTAGAAAACAAATCTCTCAAGGCTCAGGTTTCTTACAGACTGCATTAGATTTTCCTCAGGACTTCCCTCATTTTGCTTCTTTCATTTCACCTTGAGATGTTTTCCATGGCTTATTGTACACAGCCTGATGCTTCCACCACTGTGCTTCACAGTTTGAGAAAGGTGTATTTTGATAATGTGGATTGCTTGATGGCATTTAGCCTGTGGACCATAAGGTCAATTTTGGTCTCATCAGACCATAGAACCCTTCTTCTAGTTGACTTCAGAGTCTTTTTATAAAAACTCCGGCTGAGATGTCTGATGTGGTTCATTTCAAATGCACCAGCGTTTTTTTTGTTGGGTTTCTGTGCTCTTGTTATTCTTTGTACCTTTTGTGAATTATTGAATTTTTTGACATTCTGCTCTGTTTTTTGACTTTGCCTCGGTATTCCATTTTGGGATTTGAATCTTTTGGATTGCCTTGTATTTTAGGCAATTCTTTTCTGCTTTTATACTCCACGGAGCATCATAGAAATTGGAATATTTATTGTGAAGAATAAATCTTTTATTTTATGAAGATTTTTCAATTCCTGTTAGTATCTAGTCTGAGATTTTGACAGTGACCTCCCATCCCTAGTGGGTATCATTGGAAGCGCTTTTGAAACTTATGGAACCTTTTGCTTTGGATCTCCTAAGTTCACAACAGTCTTTCTTGTTATTTCAAAGTTGCTGATCACGAATATGATAATATTTCTGAGAGCTGATTTTTTACTGGGGGTCCTAGCCTTCTAGGAGCCACTCCCAGAACGTTACAAATGACAAATTTTCAAGCATAAGCTTGTTGGGTATCGATTTAGCCTATTTTAAGGTCAGTGATTACGAATATAATGTGGTTTTTGATCCTGTCCTAGGGACCAAGCCCATTATGGAGGGTGAAAAATGACAAATATTTATTACGATCAAGAATATGTACATTGTAAACATTTACTGTAAATTGAGGCACACAATTACTGTACATTGAAGTACATATTTCAAATATTTGAATAACCTATTCTAGTTTATTGTGTTTTTTTTTAAATTATAGTACCTCATAATGTAAATCATTACTTTTCTTTTGCCAGAATTAGGGTGGCTTATGCAAATTCATACTTTATAGTTGTGATTCATTTAGACCACTACAGGGATCTGTTTTCACTTGGACACTAAATAAAGGCTGTTCACTCGTGATCCCCATGACACTTGACAGAGCTTGAGCAGTTTTAGAAATAAGAAAGGTAAAAGATGGTAGAGTGCAGATATATTCTCAATTCTCAATAAATAGAGTTTTGAAAAAGTGCAGGTTAAACAGAACCTGCCCAATTTTCCTCACCTCCCACCTCCTTCTATGGTGGAAAAAATATTGCTCAGTTTTGAGGACTTAGACAGCATTTCTGCAATACATAAAACCATTTTACAGTCCCTCCCTTTCAAAGATCCAAGAGGACAATAGGAAAAGGATCTCTCACTGAACATCTCAGAAAAGGAGTGGAAGGTAGCAATGCAGAGAATTCACTCGAGCTCCATATGTGCAAGGTATACAATTATTCAACTCAAAATTATATATCGAGCACATCCGAATTTAAAATTGTCCAAAATGTTTCCAGGGCAAGATCCAAAATGTGAACATTGCAATCGAGCTCTAACCTCACTGGGTCACATGTTTTGGGCCTGCACCAAATTAACATCATTCTGGACAAAATATTTTAAATGCCTTTCAAACAGCCTTGGTGTCCCAATCCCTCCTAACCCATTAACAGCTGTGTTCGATGTACTCCCAGATGTGATTAAAGTGGAGAAGGACAAACAAACTGTAATGGCCTTTACTACACTATTGGCACGTGTGGCATCTTGCTCAACTGGAAGAATCCTAACTCTCCTCTTTTAAGTCAGTGGATAACTGATGTTATAAACTATTTGAAACTGGAAAAAATCTAATTCTCACTTAGAGGATCTGTGCAGAACTTTTTCAAAACCTGGCAGGATCTAATCAATAACATTTTAGAATAAGCTTTTAAAGCACTGAGGAAGCAGATTCTCTTCCCATTTCTTTTTCTTCTCCATTTATCTTTATTCACTTATCTATTAATTAGTTATTTTTACTAGCTTTAAGTTTTACTCTGCTGGCCATGCTCTCTTTCTCAGGGGTGGGTCGATTTGTTTTCTGTCCTATTTTTGTAAAAATTGATCTATTTGTATGGAATGTTATGTGATTACAATAAAATCAATATTTTTTTTTTTTAAAAAGTGCAGAAACTTTTTGAACGTCCCTCATACTTCTGCAATCAGATTTTCTGTTTTATTACATGCAGTTGCTTTAGAAACTTTATAGTCATCAGTGACATTTTAACAACAATACAAGGTACTTTGGTTATATCAATGAGGAAATGAATGATTTTATGTAGTTTATAAAATGAATTATGATGGAGCAACATTAATAAATTTGTGCCAAACTCTTAGAAAGGCTTTGCACTGATCCTGGCAATGAAAGTTACATTTTTCTAGTTTTACATAGTATAATATGACAACAACAACTTTATTTAAAATAGTACATTTTCATATAGAAGAGTAGCTCACAGTGCTTTTCAAATGATAAAAGACAAATCGCAGTAGAGAGGAAAATGCCTGCAATCGTTAGAATGGCAACATTTAGTGGGCATTCCGAAACAAAATGCTATGGTCAAATGGTCCAGAAGGAGATAACAATAACAACAAAAAAGCTCCAGATGTCACAGATGATGAAGAAAATAATCCTTTAGGACCTTCATGGGATTCAAAGGCCAAAAGGCTATGTATTATTACGTAGCTATACCACGCGCATTTCAGAAGAGGTCATCCCACTGAAGCTAAGCATGTTCAGCTCCAGCCACTACTTGGATGCGAGACCAACCAGGAAAACCTTTGGTTTCTGCTGGAAGAGGTGTTGGTGAGGCCAGTAGTGGGAACTTACCCTGTGGTCTGAATGTGGATCCCAATGCCCCAGTGCAGTGACAGGGACACTGTGCTGTGAAAATGGTGCCATTCTTCAGATGAGACATAAAATCGAGGACCTCACTCTCTGTGCTCATAAAAGATCCCTGAGCATCCTTAAACAATATTGTGTTTCCTGATGTCCTGGCTAAACTGAACAACACGGCCTAGATATTCTGGTCCTCTAATCATCCCCTGTCTCTAATTAACTATCTGTCTCACCACCTAATAGCTCATGTATGGTCAGCGGACTGCCGCAAAATGGTTGCCGTTGGATTATCCAGGTGGATGCTGCACATTAGTTGTGGTTAAAGAGACTTCCCACTCACTATGCAAAGAGGTTTGAGTAGCAAGAAAAGTGCTATATAAATCTAAACGATCAAGTATTATTATTAAATTATAATGCTTTAGTGTCTCCCTTTTAATATGTACCAGGGTCCAAAATCCACAGAAGGCTTTCTGTACAATATGGAGACAGTGTTTTACCACAGCAGAATGTGTGCGAATGAATTGGGAAGTTCAAAAATAATTGGACAAATGTTAAGGATGAAGAAGGAACAGTATGTCCATCCACAACCACTATCAACAACACCGTGGAGCAAGTCCATACCATGATTCTGACGAACCAATGAAGATTTCGGCTTCTGGTACACCTTCAGCCCATAAAGGCAGATCACTGCTTGCTGCTTTTCGGAAAAGTGGAGAGGCCATGTATACTCCTAAAAAAACAACAAGGAGAAAGTTACTGATCAGGGTCGAAACGATACTACTATGACCACAGATGCATATTTTAATGAGGAAAGTTTCTTCTAATAGCTTTTTTTAAAGCCAGATTTAGAGATGCATTTCATTATCCTTAAAATAGTAGTAGGGTGTTGTTCCGTGTTAGCCGTTATCCATTCTATGAGAGGTCAAACACCTTTTATTGGCTAACTGAACAGATTACAAATATGCAAGCTTTCGAGGCAGTTTGGGCCCCTTCTTCAGGCAAGATGTAGTCAACAAGAACCACAACTTGCCTGAAGAAGGGGCCTGCGCTTCCTCGAAAGCTTGCATATAGGATCCTTGAAACATAAACTGCTTTCTTCTTAACAAAGCCTCCTCCAAACATAAGTCAGGTAAGTGCTTTGTGACAAAAGCCTTCGGCATCATGTCTTAAATAAGAAGGGCTGCATGTTTCTTAGCCACAGCCCACACATCACTTGTGGCAAATCACTGGCAACCCTGAAAAACTTTCAGTACCATAGGTGCAAGGAAAAGAAATAATAATAACACAATTTACCACTGGTTTGACTTTATGTCGAATGAATGGTTGCTCACAGTGTCCTGAATGAGGCACAAGACCTGCATTGCGAGGGACCGTCAGTTACGGCACTACGGCCATGTGGAGGGTGATCTGGCTTGCAGGATCCTCATTGTTGAGGACCCGAGTGGCTGAACCAGGCTAAGGGGTCGCCCACGTAACACCTGGCTGCAGCATACAGTATAGATGGTCATTTCTAGAGGGGGGGGACTGGACCGCTTGTCTGCCTGGTTGTGATTACCAACCAGAATTCAGAGCTGTCTTGTCGCATGTCAGGTGCGGCAAAGTGCTGTAAAAGTGCATGCTCCCCAACCTGGCCTGACAAATAATTTACGGCCCCCTCACAAATTTTTAATGGTTCTATTTGCTTTCAGAGTTATTCTACTAACATTGTCAAAAAACATTTAAAACATAAAGAGAAATATTGATTCAGGTTAAATATAAAATGATTTGAAGATTCCAAAAAGATATTAATATCTGCAGATATTGGGTGTTGAGTGTCTTGTTGGCATTTCTCTTTTTTTTGTTTCTGTTCTTAATTTAAACTGCCTTCAGTCTGCATCCATAAGCACTTCAAGAAATGCACACTTTGAAATCCAACCTGAACTCCAGCTATGTCTTTATAAGACTTAAGCTAGTATTACTTTTAAGACACAGTGTAGAGAAGGGGCATGGAATAAATGTTTACTTTTCCACAAAAAGGTCAGTTTATCAGGGGGCTTAAAAATCTTTCTTTTCGACATCTCTAATCTACAGCAGCGGATTCTGCCACTATCTTTTAATGCTTGTATTGACCAAAAGTGCATGCGTATCCATAGCCTGGAGCTCCTAGCAAATTTGATCAATAGAGTATCGCCTCATATTTGGGGAAGTTTCAAGGGCAAGCCTTTCTTCTTCAAGTGCCTTAATCCATTTCAGTGACAGTCCATGAAGATAAAAAGGAAGCCATTTGACATGATCCATATTAGAGCCTGACAGCGGCTCCATAGGAAGTGTAAATTAGTCTTGTTAAAGAGTTTTTTAGGCAGAAGAAAATACACACATAAACATTTGCATTGTAATTAGTTCACCTCCTCCTTGAACCGTCACCTTATCGTGGTGGAGGGTTTGCGTGTCCCAATGATCCTAGGAGCTATGTTGTCCGGGGCTTTATGCCTGGTAGAACCACCAAGGCAAACTGGTCCTAGGTGAGGGATGAGACAAAAGCGGTTCAACAAACCTCCAATGAAGAAAAAACTTTGGACGCGTTTTCCCTTGCCGGACCGGGTCACGGGCCCCCTCTGGAGCCAGGCCTGGAGGTGGGGCTCGATGGCGGCGCCTGGTGGCGGGCCTGCACCCATGGGGCTCGGCGGGCACAGCCGAAGAGGTAGCGTGGGTCCTCCTCCCCATGGGCTCACCACCTATGGGAGGGGCCAAGGAGGTTGGGTGCAGTGTGAGTTGGGTGGTGGCGGCGGGGACCTTGGCGGTCTGATCCTCGGCTACAGAAACTGGCTCTTGGGGCGTGGAATGTCACCTCTCTGAAGGGAAGGAGCCTGAGCTAGTGCGAGGTGAGAGGTTCGGCTAGATATAGTGGACTCACCTCGGCGCACAGCTTGGACTCTGGAACCAATCTCCTTGAGAGGGGCTGGACTCTCTACCACTCTGGAGTTGCCCCGGTGAGGCGCCGAGCAGGTGTGGGCATACTTATTGCCCCGACTTGGAGCCTGTGCATTGGGGTTTACCCGGTGGGCGAGAGGGTGGCCTCCCTCCGCCGGGTGGGGAAGGGTCCTGACTGTTGTTTGTGCGTATCGCCCGAACAGCAGTTTGGAGTATCCACCCTTTTGGAGTCTCTGGAGGGTTGCTAGAGGGCATACCTTCTGGGGATTCCCTCGTTTTGCTGGGAGACTTCAATGCTCCGTGGGCAATGACAGTGAGACCTGGAAGGCGTGATTGGGAGGAATGGCCCCGATCTGAACCGGCGGTGTTTTGTTATTGGACTTCTGTGCTCGTCATGGATTGTCCATAACGAACACCATGTTCAAGCATAAGGGTGTTCATATGTGCACTTGGCACCAGGACACCCTAGGCCTCAGGTCGATGATCGACTTTGTGGTGTGTCGTGGACTTGCGGCCATATGTCTTGGACACTTTCGGGTGAAGAGAGGGGAGCTGTCAACTGATCACCACCTGGTGGTGAGTTGGCCGATGGTGGGGAAGATGCGGTCAGACCTGGTAGGCCCAAGCGTGTTGTGAGGGTCTGCTGGGAGCGGCTGGCAGAGTCCCCTGTCAGAAGTAGCTTCAACTCCCACCTCCGGCAGAACTTCAACCCGTCCCGAGGGAGGTGGGGACATTGAGTCGAATGGGCCATGTTCCGTGCCTCTATTGTTGAGGCGGCTGACGGAGCTGTGGCGCAAGGTGGTGGTGCCTGTCGTGGCGGCAATCCCGAACCCGTTGGTGGACACGGCGGTGAGGATGCCGTCAAGCTGAAGAAGAGTCCTATAGGACTTTTTGTCCTGTGGGTCTCTGGAGGCAGCTGATAGGTACCGGCAGGCCAAGCGGAGCGGCCGGTTGTTGCTGAGGCAAAACTTCGGGCATGGGAGGAGTTTGGAGGCCATGGAGAGCGACTTTGGACGGCCGAGGAGATTCTGGTCCACCGTCCGGCGTCTCAGGAGGGAAGCAGTGCAGTGTCAACACCGTATATGGTGGGGATGGTGCGCTGCTGACCTCGACTTCGGGCGTTGTGGGTGGTGGGAGGAGTACTTGAAGACCTCCTCAATCCCACTAACATGCCTTCCAATGAGGAAGCAGAGCCTGGGGACTCTGAGGTGGGCTCTCCCATCTCTGGGACTGAAGTCACCGAGGTGGTCAAAAACTCCTTGGTGGCAGGGCCCGGGGTGGATGAGATCGCCGGAGTTCCTTAAGGCTCTGGATGTTGTAGGACTGTCTTGGTTGACCGTCTCTGCAACATCGCATGGACATCGGGACAGTGCCTCTGGATTGGCAGACCGGGGTGGTGGTCCCCTCTTTAAAAGGGGACGGAGGGTGTGTTCCAACTATAGAGGGATCACACTCCTCAGCCTCCCTGGAAAAGTCTATTGGGGTTCTGGAGAGGAGGGTCCGTCGGATAGTGAACCTCGGATTCAGGAGGAACAGTGTGGTTTTAGTCCTGGTGCGGAACAGTGGACCAGCTCTTCACCCTTAGCAGAGTCCTGGAGGGTGCATGGGAGTTTGCCCGACCGGTCTACATGTGTTTTGTGGACTTGGAAAGGCATTGACCGTGTCCCTCGGGGAATCCTGTGGGGGTGCTCGGGAGTATGGGGTACGGACCCCTGATAAGAGCTGTTGGTCTCTGTACAACGGTGTCAGAGCTTGGTCCGCATTGCGGCAGTAAGTCGAGCCCGTTTCCAGTGAGAGTTGGACTCCGCCAGGGCTGCCCTTTGTCACCGATTCTGTTCATAACTTTTATGGACAGAATTTCTAAGCGCAACCAGGGTGTTGAAGGGGTCGGTTTGGTGGACTCAGGATTGGGTCACTGCTTTTGCAGATGATGTTGTCCTGTTTGCTTCATCAGGCCGTGATCTTCAGCTCTCTCTGGATCGGTTCGCAGCTGAGTGTGAAGCGGCTGGGATGAGAATCAGCACCTCCAAATCCGAGCATGGTCCTCAGCGGAAAAGGGTGGAGTGCCCTCTCAGGGTTGGGGGAGATCCTGCCCCAAGTGGAGGAGTTCAAGTATCTCGGGGTCTTGTTCACGAGTGAGGGAAGAATGGGCGTGAGATCGACAGGCGGATCGGTGCGGCATCCGCAGTGATGCGGGCTCTGCATCGGTCTGTCGTGGTGAAAAAGGAGCTGAGCCGTAAGGCAAAGCTCTCAATTTACCAGTCGATCTACGCTCCTACCCTCACCTATGGTCATGAGCTATGGGTAGTGACGAAAGAGCGAGATCGCGAATACAAGCGGCTGAAATGAGTTTCCTCCGCAGGGTGTCTGGGCTTTCCCTTAAAGATAGGGTGAGAAGCTCAGTCATCCGGGAGGGCTCAGAGTAGAGCCGCTGCTCCTCCGCATCGAGAGGAGTCAGATGAGGTGGCTCGGGCATCTGATCAGGATGCCTCCTGGACGCCTCCCTGGTGAGGTGTTCGGGCACGTCCAACGGGAGGAGGCCCGGGGAAGACCCAGGACACGCTGGAGGGACTATGTCTCCCGGCTGGCCTGGGAGCATGGGATTCTCCGGAAGAGCTGGAAGAAGTGGCGGGGAGAGGAAGTCTGGGCCTCTCTGCTTAAGCTGCTGCCCCGCGACCCGACCTCGGATAAGCGGAAGAGGATGGATGGATGGATTTTTGTCTTGTCCTCGCCACCATTTGTGCACCCAAATTATTGTTGAACACTTCCTGCCGAGAGGTACTCCAGTCGCTAGTGCAAGTTACTGTGACTTGCTGGAGACCAATGTGAAGCCTGCTATTCAATCCAAGCGGTAGGGACTGCTGTCTCAAGGAGTCCTTTTGCTGCAAGACAATGAAACACACACACTGCTAAGGACATCAAGGTTTGTCTGGAGAAGCTGAAGATTGAGGTACTGCCACATCCTCCTTATTCACAAGATTTGGCACCGTGTGATTTCCACCTTTTTGGACCACTAAAACAACAACTGGGTGGTCGTCAATTCAAGACAGATGACAACATGAAGAAATCGGTGCATGAGTGGTCGCAAGGACGATATAAAACCTTTTATTCTGCAGGCACTTCCAGGAAGGTGGCACAAGTGCATTGAGAAGGGTGGAGACTACGTTGAGAAATGACAGCATCAGTTTTTTTAAGGTTCATTCCATTTTCGTTAGTTCATAGAAATGGAGAATGAAAATGTTTTTCCCTTCTGATATTAAAGAAGTGCTCCCCTGAAAAATGATATTTTTCTGTATGTTTGTATATTGTTTGTGGTGATGGCTGAGAAAAAAATAAAATCTGTTTTCATGGAGAATGGAGATAACAAAGTTTTTGATAGAACAGAAGCCAATGGTGACCAATGCTGGACAACAGAAAACAATATTAAAAACGTTTATGAAAAAATCTCATGTCACTTGTGTTGCATAATCCAGTGCTTCTCGACCACTAGGCTGATCACAAGCTGCTGTCGGTGGGTCGCGAGTAACTAAGTGGCTGAGATGAGCACACATGATTCCCAGCCCATGCTACAATGATTGCACTTCATTCACCCCCTCTTGTTTTGATGATTGTTGGGTTGCAAAGTCACTTACATGCGAAAAAATAGGTTGTGACACCAAAACCAAAGGGGTTAAGAAACAATGGCATAATCTGCATATCAAGTCATTCAGTCATATGCTGACAACGGGCAAAATGTATGTATTTTTTGGATGCAATATTGCTGGAAGTTGTTGCAAACAAGAAACAATGTCTTCCCTGAAAATATGAGGGAAGCACTACAAAATACCTGGGGTAATTAACACATAAAAAATATATATAATTTTTGGGTGGCATATTCCTTATAGTGAAACAACAACAATCTATTTCTTTTACAGCCCAAAATTATACAAGGAGTTCCGCAAAGGGCTTTTACTGGCCCTGTTTATTGACAGTGTCTGTTGTGGAAAAAAACTTTCTTATGTTTTCTAAGTCATTCTCGGAGAACAGAGATTGTGAGTTGAGAATGGAGAATGATTGTTTATTTGCATATAGATATGAACAAATGTCTCAGTCCATGGAATGAGTAATCAATAAAACCATTTCCTTTTATACTTTTCTATCACCATTACCTTATCTAAAACATCAGGTCATCTGACACTTAATATGCAGAATTCCATCATCTTAGCCAATCGACTACAGTCACCTGTAACTTTGAAAGCATGTCAGTATTTCCATTATTCCAAACATCGCTTCGGTCTCCTACAGGTTTTCCCATTGAGCTTATCACCGTTTCAAAAATAGGGGTGTTTGGGCTTTCTAACTAGCTTTTTAAGTGGGTGTTCATTACACAACTACTTCATTTTAACTTTAGCAACTATTTCGTTGGCTCCTTTAACATGAGGCTTTGCCTCACCTGCTCAATCTTTAAAACGTGTTTAGTTAACTCTTTAGTTACCTTCAGTTCCTTATACTTTTAACAATCCATTTTTACAACCTTATGCTTGTATTAAATTGTAATTGATTTACTTATTACATTTATTGATTATTTGATTAAAACAAAAATTATTTGATTAAAATTCTATACCCCCAGGAAGTCAAGAAAAAACTCCCCAAAAAATACCCTTGTAGGAAAAATAAAATGGAACAAATGTTGGGAAAGATATTTCAGAGAGAGACCCCTTTCCAGGTAGGATAAGCGTGTAATGCTTGTCAAAAAATGGGGGCAAATACAACACACAAAATGGAATGCAAGTCATTCTTTTCAAAGAGCTTCATGGCCACCTCAGAAATGCAATAAAACAGTACTGTACAGTACAATAATAATAGTACAAAATACAAAGTCAAAAATAAAACAAGCTTATTCATCGCCTTATTCATTTGTTTTTCAATTTTGCAGCTTTGTTTTCAACTCTTTATTAACCCAATGCGCCATTTTAAAAAATGTCCTACTAATTCCAAATGTTGGTATGTTCCTCTCCTACATTGTATATATGATCTTCGACTGTCTTAACACTCAAATCAGTCTAATCTCTTTAGATGACACATTTATTCAAAATTTGCACTACCAAAGTTAAACTTGACAGTTTTAGTCTTTGCACCCACACTCTTCCAAAAAACTGAGAACTGTATTGTGTTATAGTCATTTGACCCTAGTGGATCAATCACCTCTACACCCTCAGTTCTATCCTGATTATTACAGAATACTAAATCCAGACAGGCTTCACCCAGTGTTGGTGCTTAACGTACTTTGTTAAAAAAACATTCAATGATAACTTTTAGAAATTCCTGCTTTTTTGCTCCACTATTTGCAAGGTTATCCCAGTTAAAGTCCCCCATTATTATAATATCTACCTGTTAACTTGCATTTTTGATATTACTGAAAAGATGTGCATTAAAATTATTGTCTGCAATGGGTGGTCTATAACAAACTCCTAAAATAAGGCCACATGTTCTCACTAAGATAGGGCTCATGCAAGTGCGAGTCTTACAATTAGATAGATAGATAGATAGATAGATAGATAGATAGATAGATAGATAGATAGATAGATAGATAGATAGATAGATAGATAGATAGATAGATAGATAGATAGATAGATAGATAGATAGATAGATAGACAGATGCTTTATTGATCCTGAGGGAAATTCAAGATGAAAGAGAATTCAATGTACATCTTTGGGCTATATCGTGTCTAAGGAGAGCTGACCAGAGTACAGTGAAACCTTGGATTGCGAGTTACTTGATTTGTGAGTGTTTTGCAAGACAAGCTAAAGTTTTTAATAAATTTTGACTTGATAAATGAGCGAGTTCTTGCAATATGAGTAGTATGTATACTCTTTGTCTGCCGAGCGCAATGTGGGGATTGTGGGTAATCGTCTCCCAGGCTTGGTCTCAGTTGGCATGCCTCACTCATATAGTCAACATCCGTATGAGTGCATACTGTTTATTGTAGCATGGTGACCACGTGTGTTTGCTGTAACATGTGAGTCCCTGTCATGCCCCCCAAAACACGAGGCTGAGATCTCAATACTTTAGCAAAACCAGCTTTATTCATTGTGAAACAGGAAGAGCACGGTTATTTATTGTAGCGGGATCTACCGCTCTCCTATACACAGACACAGCAATCAGGCAGGGTTGTGACCTGGTTAGTGGCTAAGTAATACTATACTTTTGCATTTATAATGTTCCCTGCATCACCCATCGACGGCAGGTGCTTATGGCTTGAATGCAATCTTTTCTGATTCTCTATTACTCCGAGCGTGGAGTTGCTTTGGGACGCTCTTCTGCATGTTGTCCCATTGGGGGGGAATCCCAAAAGAGTTTAGAAACCTTACAGTGCAAAAAGCATTTTCTTTATTTTGTGTCCAAGTGTAGTGACTCTTCGGGCAAAAGCAACTGTCGTTGGATAGGTTTCCTTGTTAAAGTCGCAAAAAAAGTAATATATTCCAGTGAGCAAACAGTTAACAGTGATTCCTTTGGTTAGAGTGAAGATTTTGTATTAATCATCCATCCATTTTCTAACCCACTGAATCCGAATACAGGGTCACGGGGGTCTGCTGGAGCCAATCCCAGCCAACACAGGGCACAAGGCAGGAGCCAATCCTGGGCAGGGTGCCAACCCACCGCAGGATACACACAAACACACCAAGCACACTTTAGAATCGCCAATCCACCTAACCTGCATGTCTTTGGACTGTGGGAGGAAACCCACGCAGACACGGGGAGAACATGCAAACTCCACGCAGGGAGGACCCGGGAAGCGAACCCGGGTCTCCTAACTGCGAGGCAGCAGCGCTACCACTGCGCCACCGTATTAATCATTTTTATATAAATATTTGTGAGTTGTGAAACAAATTATCTGAGTTTCCATTATTTCTTTTGGGAAAATTCGCTTTGATATACAAGTGCTTTGGATTACAAGCAGGTTTCCGGAATGAATTATGCTCGCAAGCCGAAGTTCCACTGTACATTAAAGAAATGTTGGGGAACCGGCTGGGTCACTCCTTTTAATAATCAGAATGAAAATTAGGCCTAATGGGTTGACAAACTAAAAATAAAGTGGCTTCAGGCACTCTTAAGCACTTGTAAGTTACATCTTAGGTCTGTTCGCCTTGGTTGCTGGAATAAGATCTGATGCAGCCTTCTAGAAGCGGCCTGCTTTATGCCTTCTTGTGTAAATTGTCAATGGAGCTAGTTGTCCTCCTTGGTCAGTTTTTCGATGCTACAGGCAAATACAAGATCATATTAATGCTAGCGTCCCCTCTTGGTACTGCTTACCTTCTCACAGCCTCGCAGGTGGTTCAAAGGTGTGACAATATCAGTAACTTTATTCCTGAATTGAACCCTCCTCATACAGCCAGTCTCTTCTTATATACTGTTTTACTTTTGCAAGTTCTTCACATTTACATGAATTTATCATGCATCAAATGATTTTTTTCTGTTTGCAAGCTGTTCTTTTGTTCTTTTGACAAGTGCCTTGTATTGATGTGCACCTCATATAAAATATAAACTGGTTAATTAAATGATTAAATGAAAGGAGTGTCCTACAGTTGATTGGGACGGCTTGTTTTTGGTCTGACAGGGTGACTCATTTTGAAATTAAATGACTGGATACAAAATGTAAACTCAGAACTTTAGTTATGGATGAAAAGTGTCGCCTAAAGAAAATCAAACATGGGTGTCTTTGTTAGCAGGAGTAATTATACTGTCATTAATGATTTATTCATCTTGAAGTCATTTCAGATGCAAGACGTTGAGTAAGCAATCCCAAGATAAAGGAAATACTGCAGTTTGAAAGAAAGACAGCAAGTGGCTTAAAATTACACTTATAAAGATGCCATGCTCTGTAGAGAAATAAACGTCAAAACATGCAAGCTACACTTAAAATATCAGTTGCTGGAAATGTGTACTGTATATGCACTACATGATATACTCTTTAAAATGAAATATTAGTTACAGCCACGTCCAAAAGTCATTTCACCCATAGCCATGCCATTGAATGAACAAGGCTGCCATACATTTTTCCAGCAATATCAGGACATCAGAATAATTTTGATGAAAACAGGCCATTGAACACAACAAATCATGTCAGTTCTGTTCATCTCATTTCTCCAAAATGACATCAAGTGCAGTTTTGAAGGTCTGTAACTTGCCAATTTATTAAACTTATATAGTGCTGTTAATACACATGAACAATATTTTTACTTGCCAAATCACTTATGATAAACCTGTTACTGTATAGATTCATGCTGACTTAATTGTATGGAACTAATAAGAAGTAATAATTCACACGCACAGCATTAATAAGTACAGATATGTGAGAAATGTCTAATCTCACACTGATTCACAATTTAGAACCTGACTCTATTTCCTTCAGGGTTACAAGCAGGTGCACCATTGTGTTTGAAATTAAGAGTCAAATGGACAAGGACATGAAGTCATCAATAAGAGAAAACAAAGAATAGTCAGGAGAAAAGTAAAAGGTCAAAACTTGGAAGTTCAGAAGGGCCAAATCTCTTTTACCCTTTGTGGCATGATGCTTCTCATGCCACCTTTCCTTGGTCAATCTGGGTCATGGCCCCAGTGAAACCAGGTTATTGTTGCTTAATGTACCACTCACACAGGTTATACCCCTTGGGCTCCCAGGAATAGAACTTGGGTATAGAGGGCAGTCTGCTTAGCAAGTCAGCTCAAAGGAAAACTCTTCCTGATCAAGTGACTAATTGGGCTTTTCTGACTGGAAGGGTGTCTCCTGGCATCATTTGAACCCTGCTACACTTACAGCCTTAAAACTTTTTAAGCAGTTCCTGTAAATGAATGTTTGATACAGGAATATGCCACGCTTCAACTGCAAGTGTATATAGTCTAGTGGCTAAGGCATTGTACTTTAAACCACAAAACTGTCCACACCAGTGTCTTACTCTAGTAGCAATGGTAATAGTGGCAGTAGTGGCACTTGTACAAAGTTCTTACTTACATGTCCAAACAACATGCCACATGTCGCCACTCAATGATAAGCAACAATTACCAACTCCGATTGATGATATTGTTATTCAATCAAGTCACATAATCTATCTTGTTGTGTGACCCGCCCATTTACCAAAATCAATAAAATAAATAATTAAAACTATATTACTACTTATGTTATATTTTTGATAATATGTTATAAAATACTTTAAGTGTAAATATACTGCAATATCTTCCAGTATACTGAAATGTATTGTCAAATATTTAAATTACTGCTGTTTTTGTATATTACAATATCTCTTTATTATAATAAAAAAATCTTGGGAGACGAGACTTTTTATCCTGAGACGAGACGTGACTTTTTGAAGAGACTTAATTGAAGTTCCATGAGATGGAGACTTGTAACATGAGATTCTTTCAAGTCACGTCATACTTACAACATTTGGAGGCAAGTCCCACTAGACTTTGACTTTTGCCATTAGATTCTTTCAAGTCACGCCCTACTTACAACCTGTGGTAGATAGGGGGCGCTCTCGCACCCTTGAACCCCTGTCCATGTCTCCAGACACCAGGTAAAAGTCCCCAAATTGACTTTATTCTTCAGCCACAGTGTACAAAACACCCTCTCCTCCACAATACTCATACAAATAACTAAAAATAAACAATAAACCAATCCTCCAGCTCCCAGACACGTTGCCACCCTTCCACCCAGCTCAGCTCGCCGTCTGGGAGCTCCCACAGTCCTTTTATATCTCCTGACCCGGAAGTGTTCCCAATCCCCAGTCCATGTGACTCTCAATCACTCTCTTCACCCCGGAAGCACGTCAATCCTCTTGTCCACGTGTGCTTCCGGGGCGTAGGGAATATAACCATTGTTCCTCTCTGCAGCATCCCCTAGTGGCCCCCACGGCATCCAGCAGGGCTGCACATAAAAACTACATTGTCCATGATGTCCTGCTGGTCTTCTGGGGACCTCCATACTACAAGGAGGGCTCCACCTGGCGGCTTGGGGATATTGGCCAGGATAAAGGGCCGGCCATCCTCCACAAACCATTTTCATAACCATGGGCGCCGGCAGGGGGGTGCAAGTAGGTGCACGTGCACCCCCCTAGCTTTTGAAAAAAAAGGAAATGGAGAAAAAAAATAAATCTTTCAATAATAAGAAAAACGCGAAAAAATAGTTTTTATTTTAAATTTTTAAATTACAATTAGACGTTTACATTTTACAACTACAGTATACATAAACAATCATTCACTTTGTTTCTAAAAGAGCATCTCAAGCCTTCTTTTTTGTTGTCCAAACTTGTCTACAACTTTGTCGATAAATTTTGGACAATTATTTATTCTTTTTTTGTGTACACTAAGCATACATAATCCACTTAATCTATCGTCACTCATTGTAGATCGGTTCCAAGTTTTGACGCACCGTAATGTGCTAAAAGATCTTTCAATACTGCAGGTTGTTGCAGGAAGTGTCATGCCAATCTTGAGTGCCTCGGAAACAGCCGGATAAAACTTCGTAGCCTCTTCAATTAAACTCATGCAATCGGTAATTTCGTTTGCAATGTTTTTATTTTTCCACATCTCATACCATGTGGTAGCATCAGATATAAAGTTTGGAAGAATATCACCATACAGACTGTTAATGTCTTCCAGAACTATTAAAAACGATGATTTATCCAATTTACTCATTTCTTTTGGGTGAAGTTGTAAAAGTGAAAATGCTTTCTCTTGTGTAAAAGAATACCGAATTTGTAGAGAAGATATTATAGAATCCAAATAAGGGATGAAAATGGACCTCCTAAAATATTCTTCTGCGTTTTCAGAAAGTAAATTCGATCTGTGAACTTGCCTTTTATTTAACCGTGGCTGTTTTAATTCAATGTCTAATTCTTCACAAATCGATTGTGCTTTTTTGAAAATCAATGAAAACTCTTCAGAAACATTGTCTCGATGGGATTGCAGCACATCTATTAATTGAATTATATGAGCAGTTACATCTTTAATGTTCATATTTACTTGCTGCAACTGATTGCACACAGGTTCGAGTTTAGCGAATAAGTAGCAATTACTAAAAGCGTCAAAATGTAAGTTGGAGTTGTAATAGCAGTGAACAGCAAATGAGCCTTAACCTTTGTGTTTTGTTCGCACTGTCCTCTGTAAGCTTTTCTAGCGCTTGGACAATTACCAAAAGTTCTCAGAAAATATTCTGATACTTTTATACTTTGCCGACCAACGTGTTTCACAAAACAGAGGAATATTAGGAATCAAAGATCGTCGTAAAGTGCTCTCTCTAAAAAGTTGATTACTTCTTTAGTTGTGCCACTGGCATTTTGAACTTCTTTGACATTGTTCAAGTCATTAATGACGAGATTCAATATATGACTGGCACAATGAAAATACAAAGCCTTAGGGTGCTTGTCTCTGATAAGCTTCTGAACACCACCTTCTTTACCTGCCATCGTAGAACAACCGTCATAACCTTGACCGACAAGTCGCGACAAATCTAAATTACAATCATTCAGAAACTGAAGGATTGCTTCTGAATTGATACTGCATCCAATTTGGTCAACAGAGTATAACCCAGAAATTCTTCGCACACTGTCAACTGCCCGTGCCTTCATCGCATAGCAAAAATCGCACACCAATGGATAGTTGTTTTGTTCCACTAATATCTGCAGTCTCATCAGCCAACACAGAAAAAACGGATGCTTTTTTAACCTCGCAGATTATCTGTTCTTTGAGAATATCTGCACAGGTTTGGATCAGCTCATTTTGAATCTGATGGGATATGTATAACGCATTTTTGGTCCAGATTCCAAATGATTTTTAAAACTTGATCACCTGATTGAATTCGAAATGCAACATATCTGAGAGGTCTAGCTGTATGTAAGTGCTTACAAAATTACATTAAAAACTTAAGGAAAAAGCACTACCTATGCCACTGAATACATCAATAACATTTTTAACTATATTCCAGTGATCATATGATAACAAAAAAAAGTCGATGATTTTTGTCAGAAAATTAAAAATTAGGTCATGCCTTAAGTGGTTAATCTATCTATGCAAAAACTGACTGCTCTGTACTGTTCAGAGATAGCGACTGTATTGGCAGGTATTTAATGGGCACATACATATACAAAAAAAGTTTTTGTTGCGGGGGGGTAGAAAGAAAAAATCTCTTTATGCACCCCTGAATTAAATCCTGGCGGTAATGTTCATAACAAGACCACAGTCCTTTCACCACTCATTTGTGTGAAAGCTTTTGTCAGACACACTTCCTGCGCTTTCAGCTCTTATAAATTTTAATGTTTTCCTCACTTTAAGTTCCCAATTAAAGAAGATGTATTATCTCCAAATCTTATGGAAGAATTTCATCACGAAGGGTTATCAACAGAAAAATGAGTACACGGGCATTCCTAATACCTAGAAATGAGGAAGTCAAACGAATTTACGGCAAAAATGTCGATTAGTAACACAGCAAATTGGTTAAACACGCATCAATAGATAGTTGGTGGTAATCGTGCTGAAGACGAAAACAACAACTTACAATATCACGAAAAATATCTACAACCGTAAACACTGTCCGGTCTTCCACCGCAAGAATTACTTTAGAAAGAAGGATGTATCCCACAAAGGTAATGTAGTACATCTCCCGCGAATAACATTAGACACCAAAGGAGATCTTGATATGCCTTTCATATTAAAACGTTAACAGTTTCCTGTTAGAATAGCTTTTGCAAAGACAATCGACAAATCTCAGTGCCAAACATTCAAAAAAGTCATTTTATTTAATAGAGGGAAAGAAACGAAATCCAATCACGGGCAGTTATATGTCACGTGGATGCAAATGTAACACTTCACATGAAAATTAAAATCTGTTTAAATTGTATATTCACATCCACATAGACAAGCAGCAGAACTTCAAAGAGGGTAACAAGTAGTGCTGGCCAGGGAGTTGACGAGCGAAGCGAGCAGGGGGCAAAGCCCTTAGTATTTTTAAAATCTAAAAATATATTTCCTAATAAATTTTAAATTGCTAGGAATAATAAACTTAAGACACATCTTAAAAAAGTATTACAGTTTATTTTTAAATATACCATACATTCTAGGGATAATACACTGTAGAATATATTACACAATCAAAGGAGATTAGTAGCTGAGCATTTCTCTGCATATTGTACTCTATGTATAAACTGTAAGTGACAAATTAAATTTCATTTTACAATTTACTGTATATTTTAAGATAGGTGTTGTTTCTAATTTTTGCCGCATACTTGAAAAATATTCTAACCTGACCCTGAAAATGCCCTCAGAAAGCTTCCTCCTTTGTGTTTCTTATATTGAGGTATATTCCAGACCCGTGATTCCCAAACTCAGTCCTAGGGACCCACTGTGGCTGTAGGTTTTTGTTCCAACCAATTTCTATTTTTCATTGGACTCTTAGCCTAATTAAGTGAGTTATTATTTCCCAGTTTCTGTGTTTTGGCATCAATGTACAAATTTCAAACTAAGTTTGGTAGATTGTTATCAAAATGTACTAAGCTGTTATATGGAGAATATGTATTTTTTTTAAGTTGTTAACAGTATTTTCAACCTAATTTTCATTCTGCTTTTCCAGGTGTTCTGGTTATTTAACTGATCATTTACTAATTAGTGGGTCTGACACTGAAGTCATTGCAGTTTTCTTCATTCCAGGTGTCTGCTTTGCTGGTCAATATTAGATATAAATGAAGGGAGCAAACTACACAGGAAAAGTGGAAAATAATAGGAAAACAACAAAAGAGATTAAAGGATTTATTACTTTAGAAAAAAACAGAATTTTTTCTAAATGTCTTATAAATGTAAAAATCATACTGTTGTGTTTATCTGAATGCAGAATAAAAGAAGAGTAAAAAAGACCAGCTAATTAAATGAGATCAGTTGTTACCAACTATTAACACCGATTGTGAATCTGGTTGGAAGAAAAACCTGCAGCCACAGTGGGTCCCTAGGACCGAGTTTGGAAACCACTGATCTAGACCAGATCGCACAGATTCTAAACCTGTTATTAACGGAGTACAAGTAAGTAGTAAATTGAAGCAAAATCGAACAATGTAAGCTACTTTAAATGATTTACAGGGAATTAAAAATAAACTGGAATCACTGGGAAGACTATGTTGAGGTGTTTCCAGGTTAAAAAGATAATCAGTGAATGATCTGTAATGGCTCAGGGCACACAGTATATTTGGAAATGTGTTTGTTATAGTACAGAATATTAAGGGAAATATATATTTTCTTATATTTCAGGTATAGTTTTAAAAATAGGTCTGAACTCTATATATCTTTCATTGTATTGAATGATTTGTCCAAACATGTTTGGATGTATTGCAATATGTTTCATTTTCATAAGGGCATGTCACTTCAGTTTCTTGTGCTCCTATTATGAGAGTTAGATAGATAGATAGATAGATAGATAGATAGATAGATAGATAGATAGATAGATAGATAGATAGATATGAAGGCACTATATGATATATAGATAGATAGATAGATAGATAGATAGATAGATAGATATAGATAGATAGATAGATAGATAGATAGATAGATAGATAGATAGATAGATATGAAAAGCACTATATGATGGATAGATAGATAGATAGATAGATAGATAGATAGATAGATAGATAGATAGATAGATATAGATAGAGATAGATAGATAGATAGATAGATAGATAGATAGATATGACAGCACTATATATTAGATAGATAGATAGATAGATAGATAGATAGATAGATAGATAGATAGATAGATAGATAGATAGATAGATAGATATGAAAGGCACTATATGATGGATAGATAGATAGATAGATAGATAGATAGATAGATAGATAGATAGATAGATAGATAGATAGATAGATATGAAAGCACTATATGATATATAGATAGATAGATAGATAGATAGATAGATAGATAGATAGATAGATAGATAGATAGATAGATAGATAGATAGATAGATATGAATAGCACTATATAGATAGATAGATAGATAGATAGATAGATAGATAGATAGATAGATATAGATAGATAGATAGATAGATAGATAGATAGATAGATAGAGATAGATAGATAGATAGATAGATAGATATGTATATAATAGATAGATAGATAGATAGATAGATAGAGATAGATAGATAGATATGAAAGCACTATATGATGGATAGATAGATAGATAGATATAGATAGATAGATAGATAGATAGATAGATAGATAGATATGAAAGGCACTATATAATAGATATTAGATAGATATATAGATAGATATGAAAGGCACTATATGATGGATAGATAGATAGATAGATAGATAGATAGATAGATAGATAGATAGATAGATAGATAGATAGATAGATATGAAAAGCACTATATAATAGATATTAGATAGATAGATAGATAGATATGAAAGGCACTATATGATGGATAGATAGATAGATAGATAGATAGATAGATAGATAGATAGATAGATAGATAGATAGATAGATAGATAGATAGATACCGTAAAGAAATTTTATGCATCTCTATACTGATGGTATTTACTTCAGAAAAGTGCAAAATAAAATGATTGTTTGTTGTATAAAGTAAGAAACAATGAAAAGAGAAATGAAAGAATTTATCAGAAATAGAGAATACAGATGGTATCTATTCCTTTTCCACGCCTACTTTTTTCATTACCGGGTCATGCTGAATTGGATCTTACTGTACTCTGGTACCCAACCTCAAATGGGATGGCAGTCCATTACAGGACAAACTCACACAAGCACATCGACTTGCCAAATTCTGAGTAAACAGTTCACATAATAGGCACATCTTTGAAAGGTGGGAGGAAATTATAATAGCAAGAGGAAACACAAAAGATATGCTAATCAATATACTGTAATGAGTTGCATGAAACAGCAGAGCAGACATAATGACATCCTATATGGCTGCACATCATGAAGAACAATGTGGCACATTTCTCAGAAGTGAATGTGTTATGTGTGGTGTTTTCCAATCAGGTCTTCAGTGTTATTACTCAGTTTATTTTAAATGAGATCATTCTGTATAAAGGTTGTGTTTACTTAAAATAAACTGTCATTCAGAATACACACACACACACACGTATATATGTGTTCTTTTCTTTGTGCAACATCAAAACACCCTTTGTATTAATTAAGCTACATCCAGATCAATTGCTTATAATGAGGACCACAAATGGCATCTTGACAAAGATGCCTGTGGGCAGCAGCCTTCAATTTAACAATGATTGATTGTCTACTTCCTTCTCGGTAATTTCTACAGTTATCTTTGCTAATGAGGGGAGATGATGTATGTTAAAAAAAAAAGTAGATCATTAGTTTACTGCTGGATTGGACAACGGGGTTTAAAATATGCTTGTAGCCATTTTATCTGATATGGTTGCAAAAGTGAAGAGGCTTTCATTTTTAAAGAACAACTACAATAACTCAGCACAATATGTGACATCGTTAAAGCAAAATGAATTAAAAGCTATAATACACATAGATTGTGCTTTAACCACTAAGAAGAAGCAAAATGCAGAAATTGTTTGCTTTAACACACACTACGATTTTTTGTAAGTGGTATGTGAATGAACAGTTCAGATGAAAAAAGAACCACAGAAAGGAAAAAAAATGCAATGTGCTGAGCACTTAAGGAAGAAAGTGTGCAAATGAAGAACATTGTTATGTTTGTGAACAAAATCTACTAGAACAGCTGTGCTCAAAATCAAAGGGCTTCTTGCATTTCATTCACAATGCTGAGCAAGTTTCATTCTGACTGTGTTGTGACCTGGAGAGTTCCTAACCATCAGAATCCCACAATTACTTAAAAATGTCCACTATAAGTGGAGAGCCATCAAACCCCAGCTAAGTCACAAAGTGAAGGAAATGAAGGGTCTTTATTTTTGTAAAATAAATAAATAAGAAACAAACATTAAGCTCTCAGGAGCATAAGAGGCAAAAGGAGTTGCCCATTAAGTTAAAATCAACAGAGTCCCAATGTGGTCCTGATACACAATTCAAAGATTGATCAAATAAAAGAGCAAAAGGGGTTTCAAAATCCAGCAATCACAAAAGCAAAAAAAGTTATCGCAATTCCAAAGAAACTCACCACCACCCCCATGTGTTCATTTAATGAACCGCAAGGGATGGTGGGTTTTCCTCAGCCTTTATAGGGCTGAGGGCAATCCATTGTGGTGATGAGCAGGTGGCCCCACCTCTTGGGTAGCCACCCACAAATCATTTAATACATAAAACAAGATGCTCTGACATAAATAAACAAAGTGATTAATAATATTAACGAACAAAATGAACACAACAAATGTAAAAGAGACATTTGAACCCCAGCCAAAGGAGGAACCTGAAGAAGGAAGGCTGAGTAATTCATTTTTGAGTTATCGCATCCACAAACTCACATTCTCACACACACAGGCATTACTCCAAAAACAGTCCAATTCAGATCAGTTTATTTTTGTATAGCACTCTTCATTTAGTGCGCGTGCAGAGCACTGTGACAAGTTCTCAGGTAAAATGCAAGGACAGATTTGACAAAGTACTAAATACAGAATTAGTACACATTAGAACATTAAAACACTCTAGACGAGACCAGTCTATTCAGCCAACAAAGCTCGCCGTTCCTATCCACTTAATTCTTCTTAAAAAGACATCAAGTCAAGTTTTGAAAGTCCCGAAAGTCCTACTGTCTACCACGCGACTTGGTCACTTACTCCATGTGTCTGTGGTTCTCTATGTAATGAAAAACTTCCTAATGTTTGTGTGAAAGTTAACAAGTTTCCAACTGTGTCCCCATGTTCCTGATAAACTCATAAAGACACAGACTTACTAAAACACACAAAAACCAAAGTAGAAACTGATTAACATTAATTGAAACTAACAATACCTGTCCATTAATTAATTGCTGAGCCATGGGCCGTTGACAGGGAAAGAGAGGACACCAAAAACTCCAGTCAGCAACATCCCTGGAAAAAATAAACCCCTTCTGGGGGTCCTTGGTCAGTTGTAAAAGAGAAATGTAAAAGAGAGACGTCGGCCACCCCCTCCTGGGCATTCTTTAGTCAAGTCTGAGCTGGCAACACAGTCTGATGAGAGAATCTTTCTATCTGATTATTCCAAAGCTACTTTATCTGAGATAACTTTTCCATGCACAGGAGAACATCTTGGCAATAGTGTAGTTGGCACTAAGGGCCACAAAAAGATACCGAGAAGAGATACAGAATAAAGGCAGGTTAGTAATGGTTTATAAATATTGTATAACTTATATTTTTGTACTAATGGCTACAAATCAAAGATTGAATTTGCACAGCTAATCAGCAGCTCTATTCAGGGTAGTAGTGAGTCTTCAGCCCAGAATTAAAAGCTGAGATCGAAGGGAGGAGGAGGTTGTGAGCATGCATTGATTTAGCACATTTCCGTACACACAGCATGATGACCCAAGTGTAGCCATGCAAAGGGTGACATCTCAGCACCGCACTAGTTTGAATGGAATGGAACAATGTGAAGGTTTTTACAGTGACTGGAGTGTCAATCAACAACAACAACAACATTTATTTATATAGCACATTTTCATACAAAAAAAAATGTAGCTCAAAGTGCTTTACAAAATGGAGAATAGAAAAATAGAAGACACAATAAAAAATTAAAATAAGTCAACATTAATTAACATAGAATAAGTAAGGTCCGATGGCCAGGGTGGACAGAAAAAACAAAACAAAAAAAAACTTCAGACGGCTGGAGAAAAAAAATAAAATCTGTAGGGGTTCCAGGCCACGGGACCGCCCAGTCCCCTCTGGGCAATCTACCTAACATAAGTGAAGCAGTCCTCTTTGTATTTAGGGTTCTCAAGGAAGAACTTGATGATGATGGTCACGTAGACTTCTGGCTTTCAGTCCATCAATGTTGATGTTAATCCTTCTACAGAATCCTGCGATTGAAGGGGCATCTCCGATATTAGCAGGCAGATCATTCAAGATCACTGTGTTTATAAATGCCTTAAAGATGTAAACCTGTTGAAAACATAAAGTCTAAATTTTGGCCTAATTATAATACTTTACATATACCTAGATATAACATAGTGAATTTAGTTATGTCAGTAGAGCAAAATCTGCTGTAGAAATTGTGCTCGAAATCAATAGACATCCAACATTTTACAGTGCTAATTACTGTCCATGCTTAAGTCAGGCTGAAAGATTCATCTTTGAGTTATTACATCCACAGACTCAGTTCCTGACACATAGACACCAAGAAAACTCTGAAAGTGGGGAAATAATATTCACAGATGCAAAAAAAACTTTAAAGAATATTCACTCCCATTTGAGTTTTCCACATTTTACTTTTATGCAAAATTCAATTACAGTAGATTTAATTTGGTTTTGACACTGATTGACAGAAAAAGACTATTTAACCCTTTTAAACTCAGCCATGTGGTTTTGGACCTGCTGGCAGGACTGAACAATGATGATTTCTTTAAAACTGAATAAAATCATGAATTTCTTCATTGCTATAATTAAAGTGCAATGTTATGCCATTAAAATACCATGTTGCAATGTTTTTCCTTTTTTTCTCAAAGATGGCCGAATTGCTGTTTCACAGCAACACCTAATCCAAACCGTTCCTAATGGCTTTCTTGAACATCCGGAGTCAAAAGTGTACAATTTGTTGGACAGACTATTATCATCAAAATGAGTTGGGTGTTTTAACTTTCATATGACATCACACTCCTCTTTCTGTATTTCACCTTTTCTTTTTTAGTGTTTTTGGCTCTTAAATGTATTAGTGCTGTAATTTGGACCAAATTACAGTGAACAGTATCATTTCTTTGCCAACTATGCCATTGGTCTTCAATATTCGATATGTATGCTATGGACGCTTATTTGAAAACAGTAAAAGCAGAGCAAAAAATCTTGTTTTTTGTAAGGCTTCAAAACAGTAAAACTAGACATATTACTTATAGATATTCCATAACATTTTTTCTGGGTGTTCCTGACACATTCAATGACACTTTTATAGTGTTTGGAAGCTTATTCCAACATGAATGGAAATAAGAAAAACCTTTAAAGTGCATTTTGTGGTAGGAACATTATTGAATTTTGCAACGTATTCACCTGCAACATTCGTGTGCAACATATTTATATTCCTGAAGTGTAAAAATTCTGAAAGAGAAATATCTGCCCTTTATTTAGAAGGATAGAACATGAATATTGAGTGAAGGATGATGATGTTATAGCCAGCTTAATCAAAGTAGTAGAAAACGGGCGAAAATGAGGCTGAGTTTAAAGGGTTAATGTCAAAAAGAGATCAAAGTTGTCTAAACTAATTACAAGTATAAAATATAGATCATATAATTTTTAAGAAAGACACTATAATGCTCCCGACCCAGCACAGACTTGACACGGGACGCAGGTATAAAAACAAAGAAACTTTTATTTTTCTTCACCTGGACGGCACGTCTTCCTCGTAATCCCTCCAGCCAGAACACAGTCCCATGTTTAGTAAGCACCGCACCAACACTCCTTTTCTCTCTTCCACCAGTCCTCCTCAGCAAACTTTGTCCTCCTCCTCTCGACTCTAGCCGCTGAGTGGTGGTCGCTGGCTCCCTTTTATTGGGTAGCCGGAAGTGCTCCAGGTGTTTGATTGCCGACATCCGGCTGCACTTCTGGGTAAGGCAAAACCAATGTCCAAAAGGGGCCAGCCGCTCCTGTTGCAGCACCCCCTGGCGGCGCCTGCGGAACCTCACAGAGCTGCACAGAACTCCAACCCCCATGAAGCCCTGGAGGAGTCTGAGGCACCGCTGCAACCCAGGGAGGCTGCCATCTAGCGTCCAGGGGGTAATACTGGGCTTCCCACCTTTGTCCCCCTGGCAGATGTGGTGGTGTCCCAGTTCTTGTCTGCGCAGTCTCACTAATCTTAGGCACTGTAACTTGTAACTGTTTTAAAGTTCCCATAGGCTCTTGATGGCCTCGCTCACTACATTTCTTCAAGTGTGGTGGATGGCCTGCTCTAAGCAGATCTACAGTTGTGCCTTTACTCTCCATTTCTTAATGATTGATTTGCCTGTGTCATTTTATGTGATGATCTAGTTGTGTCATTGCTAAGTTAGAGTCCAGATATCAATCTAATTGCGAACTTGTGGCAATATTTGAAAATACTGGTCACACACAATTCCCAGAGCTTGAGAAGTTTTGCAAAAAAGAATGGAGAAGACTAAAGTGTTGAGTTCGGCAAAGCTGATAGAGAATCGAAGCTGTCATTGTGCATCTACCAAATCAGCAGTTCTCAAACTTTCATATTTTGCACCCCCTCCCTTTTCTACCAGGAATAATTCTGTGCCCCCTGCATAATATAAGATAGATGAGAATAACCCATAAACCCGTCAATGAGGACACCGATGAAGTCAATCTGCGATATGTGGTGCAGTCGCGCCGCATTATCACCTGATCTACTGTTACCTGAATGTTCGCAACAGATACTGATACGTCTCGAACTTTCTGGATTGAAAATACTATATGCTTGCAAATTTAAATTTGAAATAAAAATGTGAAAAATGAATTTTGATGTCTTGTTCATTTATTTGATGCCCCCCTTGTACAGCTTCAGTTTAAGAACCGCTGTACTAAATACTGACTTGAATACTTAATCTATTATTCTATGTTTTATATTTATCATTAATTTTGAGATCTTCTTTGACATTAAAGAAAGACAAACTGTGATTCATGTTGAATAATAATAAAATGTGAAAACGTCCAAGGGGTGACTGTTTTTTATAGATACTGTATGCATTAAATATTTATATGTACAATATTTGAATTCTCATGATTGACTGTTAACCAACCTTATGACTTGCGGGTAGAAACTGTCCTTGAATGCCAATTGTCCTGTAGGGTTTGCCACAATGGAGTGTTATAAAAAAAAATGGTTGTGCAGGATGGCTAAGGTCTTTAATTATTCTGTTTGCCTTCCTGGTCTTTGTGGCATATTGGCCTTGCCCTCTTGTGTGCACAGTCTTCATCTCTTTTTGTCCCACATTCCATAAACTCGTGCCATTGATAGTTCCAGTGTGGCCTGGTATGAGTAGGTGTGGACGTATGTGTCAGTGTTCTTGTTGATAGACTGGGTTGGTCTCTGAGATCCTAATCTAGTATGGCAGGCAGTGTGGTGTAGTAGTTAAGGCTTTGGACTTCAAATCATGAGCTGTAGGTTCAACTCCCCCTACTGACACCAGTGTGTGATGATGAGCAACTCGCTTGACCTGCCTGTGCTCCATTCGGAAAACCTAAAGAAATGCAACCAATTGTATGTACAAAGTATGTAATGTTGTAAGTTTGTAAGTCACCTTGGATAAAGGTGTCAGCCAAATAAGGAAATAGATGGATATGTTTAGAAATTAGTAAAGTAGAGTTTTGGATTTGTAAGTGAAAGTGCCCTACTAAAGAATAAATTGAATGGAATATTAACATATGATGGGATGGTGGTAACAGCTGCTGCCTCATACAGTAATACCCCATACGGTTCAGATCCCAGCCTGGACCCTATCTTTAATTCTTCCACTGTCTGTGTGTTTGTCACTCCTAGCATTCCATTTTTGGCTAAATTGGGTAGATTTACAATTGGTCCCTGTGAGTATGTGTGTGTCATTGTGCCCTGCTTTGAACTGGCACCCTGTCACAGGCTGCTTAGGTGTCTCACACCCATTGTTGCAGGTAAAGGTTAGGGTTAGGGTTAGCTTACCCACGTTTAATTCTGAACTGAATTATATAGGTTATAGAGGTTATGCTCAACCTTTATAATGCACTGGTGAGGCCTCATCTTGAGTACTGTGTGCAGTTTTAGTCTCCAGGCTACAAAAAGGACATAGCAGCACTAGAAAAGGTCCAGAGAAGAGCGACTAGGCTGATTCCAGGTCTACAGGGGTTGAATTATGAGGAAAGATTAAAAGAGCTGAGCCTTTACAGTTAAAGCAAAAGAAAATTAAGAGGTGACATGATTGAAGTGTTTAAAATTATGAAGGGAATTAGTACAGTGGTTCGAGACTTGTATTTTAAAATGAGCTCATCAAGAACACGGGGACACAGTTGGAAACTTGTTAAGGGTAAATTTCGCACAAACATTAGGAAGTTTTTCTTTACACAAAGAACGATAGACACTTGGAATAAGCTACCAAGTAGTGTGGTACACAGTAAGACGTTAAGGACTTTCAAAACTCGACTTGATGTTTTCTTGGAGGAAAGAAGTAGATAGGACTGGCGAGCTTTGTTGGGCTGAATGGCCTGTTCTCGTCTAGATTGTTCTAATTCTAATTCTAATATAGCATTCAAAATGGAAGCATGGGTATACTGGTAATTTATTAAAATGTTCTTGGCGCGCAAATGGAATTGTCCTTGATCTGAACAATAGGAAGCTTGGCACAGTGCTTAGTGCTGTTGCCACCGATCCAGAAAACCTCTGTCTAGAGTTTGGACATTCTCCTCAAATCTGTGTGGGTACTCAGGTTTACTTGATTGGCGACTGGTGTACATGTAGGTGTAAGTGCCTCATGATGGCCCAGTGCTCCATCACGGCCTGGTTCCTTCTAGTTTATGTGTTGCATCTCCAAGACCTTCTATTGAAATAAATAGGTGAGGAAAATGTGGACCAGAGATACGGTGGGCAGTGCTTCTGCCTCATGAGTCCTGGACTGAAATCCTGTGCTCAGTTCCTGTCTGTGTGGAGTTTTCAGCTTCTCCCTGTTTCCACTTTTCTCCTGGTGCTTCCTTCTTTTCCTGCCCAGCCTAAAGACTAATTGACAATTCTTGCATGAAATAACCCTATGATGGGGTGTCCTGTCCTCAACGGTTGATTCATACCTTGTGCTCAAAGATGCAGGGAGAGACCCCTGTCCCTGACGCCCTGAATTCAATTAAACAGGCTTGATTATGTTATGGCATCTTCTGAATTATCTATTGTTGCTTCATTAGACTTACCTTCACAAATAATTCAAATGTAGTTTGTATAAAGGAAGAATGATAGATGTGAAAACTGAACCTATTTAAGTAAGCTTTGTGTCTAGATAGAGCATTGTAAAAACACAATAAAGAAAATAAAGATAAACTAATGACTGAGTGTTACGCAGGTTTGCATTTTATACTGCTAAGAAACAATAGTAAATGCAAAAGAAATAAGATATAACCCTTTGAGATAATTTGAAACTTTTACTGTTTTTGAAAAACAAAAACTGAAATGCCATTTATTTTCTGCAGAATATTGCTCCCTAAAATGATAACATATTGCGCTTTTACGCATTTTTATTGTCCTTTAGAAAACACTGTTGTTGCACCGTTATCCCAAATTACCTTGTTAGAATGTGAGTGATGAACTCTCCACTGGTTGTCATGGTAGCATGTATCGTACATGGGTTCAAAGGCAAGACACAGATGAGAACTAGTTGAAATGCATATGGTGCTGTTTCAGAGTTGCCAGCTTTCTGCGAGACTGAGTCGGTAAATTAGTAAGTGGCAATGATTCTGGGACTTTGATAATTTAGCCAGTTAATTAATTGCTCGCTTGTAAGTCCTTGGGGGGACAAATGGTGGTGAATGTGAAAAGGCCGAGTGCGTGTCGAGGCAAGTGGCTTGGAGGTTTTCATTCAGCTCTTTTTGTGAATGCGGTTAGTTACGGTTGCAAATTGAGAAACAAACAGGATTTAAAAATAGCTCATTTAAATCCCGGAATTTATTATTTGCTTGATGGGCACAAAGAAGCATTAAAAATGCTGTTTGTGCAATTAACATTGCAGTTAAACGGCTGAATCTGTCAATTAGGGAGGCATTTATAACACCCTGCTTTATCATAGGCAGCTGCTAATGTGAACATGCTGCCATAAAGCCCACATCTATACTGTATATATGAATTTATAAACAAAGCTTTGGATCCTGCTGTAACAAGTTTAAATAAATATACACACAAGAAATACAATGAGAATTAATGAATGGCACAGCTTTGCTAAAATACTTCTGGTTGCTCTTTATAAAATTGTAGCATTTTCCTTATTAGGGCAATCAGTCCTATGGTGGTATGCACTGACACAAAACAACCAGAAAGAAAGATAGATAGATAGATAGATAGATAGATAGATAGATAGATAGATAGATAGATAGATAGATAGATAGATAGATAGATAGATAGATAGATAGATAGATAGATAGATAGATAGATAGATAGATAGATAGATAGATAGATAGATAGATAGATAGATAGATAGATAGACAACACAGGTTCATAAAACTTCTGTATAATGCTTTTAGCATCATAGTATAGCATTTTTACAACAACTCAGGTTCACCACCCCACTGCATAACAATTTTAACATAAAAGTCTGTTATTTTTAGAACAGTATAGGCTAACAAATACCACAATATTGCAATTGTAACATTAGACAGCAGCATTTTCACAACACCATAGGATCACATAAACACCACATCACGATTTTAACATTTAATTACAGCATAGGATCACACAACCATTATGCCTGTTTGTAGCAGGAGGATGCACTTGAGTGAACTCTTTGTGAGGGACAATTCGTTTTAGCTATCACTTGACAGTCTGCACATTATCGTGATCAGCTCTGAAATGAGACATCACCTTCCGGGAGCGTCTTCCTTTTATGCCGGATGGACCGGAAGATGAGGGCCTTCTTTGGCTTTGCTTCACTCAAGGAGCATTTTCTCAAAGCTCTAAGGGAAAAGGGAGACAAGATCACTCACGACAGTGCCTCCTCTTGTCCCAGTGTGGTACTACTTACTTTAGGTTAAACTGGAAGTTGACTCTCTGCCATGCATGCGTGACACAGTATGACATGTTTAACATTAAAGTACAGCATTATTCAACAGTCTTACTCTTATAATTCAGCACTTTCATGACAATGGTTCACAAAACTACTATATAACAAGTTTAATATTTAAGTACAGCATTTTACAACACCATAGCTTCACAATACTGCTATTCATCTAATACAAAACTTTCACAACAATAAAGGATCACAAAACCACTGTACAGTGGATTCAGGAGGTGTTCAGACCCCCTTCACCTTCTGCGCCATTTAATGTAATGTACGTTTTAATTTCATTAGATAAATTTGTCATTTGGGCCCATCAATCTGCACTCAGTAACCCATAATGACAAAGTGAAGACATGTATTTAGAAAGGCTTACAAATGTATTACAAATAAAAAATCTCAACAAATCTGCAGAAAGTAAAGGGCTCTGAATACTATCTGAATGCACTGTATGATGATTTTAACATTAAAGTGCAGCAGTTTTATATCATACTAGCTGTGGTAACCTGTGCTGTAAAAACCCCAGGCTCCTGGAAACCATGGATGTGGCACTTCAATCAATCAATCACATTGGTTGTGCATTAACAGCTAAGCAAGGTTCTCTTTCTTCGGCAGTTTTGTTTTGCTGATGTGCTCGCCTCCATTGTCTATCAGCGGCTAAGCGAGTTTCTCTTTTCTCGGCAGTTTCACTTTGGTGACAGTGACGATTTCTTTGAGCTTCATACTGTAACCTTGCACTTCTGGGCCAGACAGTCAGACACACACACTTCCACATGTAGATGGTGTCACACACGCGCGATTAGGGGACAACCAAAGGGCTTGAATAAACGTAATTCCATGCCTGACCAAGGGGCGGCGAAGTGCACTGATTCTCTCTCTCAATTCCTTGCAGACCATTCTCAGGAAGTCCCTCCCAGTTCTGGGGCAACCAATGATGCCACTTCCAGTACAGGTGGTGCCGACGACACTTCCGGTTCCGGCCCTGGTGACATCACGTCCTCTACTGGCATTTAAAGGCTGCTATTTTAAGGCAGCAGTCAGTTCTGTTTTGTACTCAGTTGTGTGAACATGTCTGTTCTTTTTGATCGATTTTGCAGCCGGGAAATATTATATGGGTGGCTGCCCCAAACCTTTCTAATGACTCTTTGTTGTTGTTGTGACAACGGTGATATATAAGATAAATTCACAAAAACAATTAAACAATTTTGTTTTTTAATGCAGGACTTGTATTAGGCCACAGGTTCACAAAAACCTTGAATAAAGAGTTTAACATTAAAGCGTTTTTACAAAATACATTTACAAAACTACTATATAACAACTTTAACATTATATTGCAATATTTCTACAACAAAATAGGTTCACAAATACACTATATGATGATTTTAACATTAACGTTCAGCATTTTGAAAACAGCATAGGCTCCTTGAACCACTGTAAAATGATTTTAACATTAAAGTACATGATTTGTACAAAAACATAAGTTCAACCAGGACCATTTATCTCCTTACAGGGCTATAATTCAGTATTGAATCGCCCAATAATTCCTTTTGAAGGTGTATCAAATAACATTAATTTCTATTATATCTTATCCAAGGTGACTTAAAAGATCAAAATGCATTGCAGCTGTTTGTAGATGTTACCTTCTTACAGGTTAAGTGACTGGCTGAGGACCACCAGGTGAGGCAGATGTAGGAACTGATTTTGCAGTCCCAGTCCATAAAGCCCAGTGTTTACCCATCACACCACACCACACTGCAAATTACAGCCACTTCTTCTGTGGAGTCCTTTTGGCCTTACAGCTCCAAGAGACCGGGTCACCATCTGTGCACATTTTCACATTCTGTTCATGTCAACATCTCACAGATGTGCCTGTTAGGTTGATTGTCTGACTCGGTCCACATTTTTTTTTTGTGAACAGTTACTTTCTTTATTTTGTATCATTCACACATGGCTGCACAATAGCACACCCACTAGCCCTGTTGCCTAACAGCACTTGAACTCTAGTTTGAATTCCAGCTGGAATACTTTCTGTGTGGTGTTAGCATGTATTTGCATGTTTATGTGGGGTTCATCCTGGAACCTCTAGTCTCCTTCCTCAGTCTCAGTCTGTGCATAATCAGTTGACTGGAGACTCTAAATTGGCCCGTTGTGAGTGAACGTGTACTGCAGTGGACTCTTCTTCTTTCCAGGACTGATTCAGGCCTTGTGCCCAATTCTACTGCAACAGCCCTCCTACTCTGCATTGAAATTCTCACTGGAACTCCGGGTTTGATAATAGAAGGATGGATCTTCTGGGGCCGTCTCTGTGAATTGTAGCAAGCAAGTCCAGTAAATAGATGGACAAAAAAATTTTGTATATTTTGTATAAATATTATCTGTTAATTTCTTAACCTGCTTATTTAGCAGAGATACCTCATTAAACATTAGAATAGTCTACTGTAGAACAGAACAGGCCATTTACCACAACAATGCTCGCCAATCCTATCCTCCACTTAGTTCCTTTAAAATAACATAAAATTGAATTTTGAAGGTCCCTAAAGTCCAATAGTCGAATATACTACTTGGTGACTTATTCAATGTGTCTATGGTTGTCTGTATTAAGAAAAACTGAAAAATTTCCTAATGTTTGTGTGTACAGTATATTACACTTAACTTCAACTTTTCAGTGTCTACCCATCATCCATCCATCCATCCATCCATCTATTCATTCTGTTATGTCTGCTAAAGTAAAAGACAAATATTTAGAGTAATTGATGATGACAGGGAGATTGCAAAAAATCCAATCTAAAATTGTAACTGAGAAGCGCTATCCTAAACGCTAAAACAAAATCAAAGCTGAATCTTGAAAAAAAGGTCTAAATGCACGAATAAGGAATAAAAGCAACAATCATGCAGCAAACTATTTACAGGGTAGGTTATCCGCAAACTTGGACAACCTGGTAGTGCACGGTGTTGATCTTTTATCTCTTGACAGCAAAATGTCAGCACCGCATATCACCAAGGGCTGTGCAAGTGACGATGAAAATGGTGCGGGATGCTTGAAAAAAGAAAGATGGCATGGGAACATACATATGCACACATATATACATAAAATCCAATGTCTGTCCGCTTTTCACGTGAGAACTACTTTACCTGATTTAGATCAGGTTTTTTTTCTATAATTTGCTTGAACATTCCAGTTTCTCTCATTGCGCTAAGAATCAAAGTTTGCTTGCAGAAGAGATATATTCGTGCTAATCTGAGACAGAGGCTGCGGGCCGAGAGGAGGGGGAAGCGTGACGTCAGGAGTGGGGAGTCAGGCAGGGACCTCTGCTTTTTGGAGTGTATCCTGCCTTCGCTTAGCTAGCAATACCTTTTTGTTTATTAGAAAATGAATTCAAATCAGGAAATTGATGTCAAAATTAGGTTCTGCAACTACAAAACCCTATGTATATTCTAATAGAAAAAGTAATTAACAGAGGTCAAAGAAATGAGAAAATTATTTAAAACGAACATATCCAGTGGTGTCCTGTGGTGGGTTGGCACCCTGCCCAGGATTGGTTCCTGCCTTGTGCCCTGTGTTGGCTGGAATTGGCTCCGGCAGACCCCCGTGACCCTGTATTCGGATTCGGCGGGTTAGAAAATGGATGGATGGATGGATATCCAGTGGCTGAATACATTTGCCATTAGTTGGAGTGCTTCACCCTGTTAAGGTAAAACAATGGATTCTGAATGTTTTCAGACCCCTTCACTTTCTGAGCACTATATTGTGTTGTAGATTTAATCTTAAATAGACACATTTGCCACTTTTTCAGATTCCTGTCTATGTCAGTATGGAGATTTCACTTATTTTACTTGGGTGCCCCAATTGGAGTTGTATTCAGAGTTTCTTACCAAGATGTCCAGTCCAGGTCTACTTTAACCCTGACATTCAAATCCAAAAAGAAAAAACAGAACATAACACAACATTTTCAAACTTGGGGCACAACAGACTGGAGCCAACCCAGGCAGCACTGGGTACAACACAGGGTGCCAGTACATTGCACAACCCACTCAAGTACACACCCACATCCACTATCATTCAGAGGCCAATTGAAGGTCTCCTGTTGACCTAACCTGCAGATTACTGTTGATGTGGAAGATAAACATATGCAAGCTTGACACCGGACATCCACCATGTGCAGGATTTAATCCCAGGATACTAGATGTGTGGATCTGCTGTGCTAACCACAGCACTACCCATTGCTAATCGTTTCTATTTGTTTTTCTGGTTTTGCCTTGTCCTCTACTGAATCAGGCCTCAGCCTTTGATTTATTGTTCCCGTGGTGTTACTTTAATACCTATATATTGACTGTTCCTCTGTGTATAATCGATTATAGGCATCATTGGACAGCTTTTCTGAATGTCACCTTCTTCTTTTGTAGACCCTCCTGCTTACTGATGACGGTGTAACTAGTTCTTCTGTCAATATTTAAGAAAGTTCTTACAGTCCAAAGTTAAATTAATCACAATTTTTTTTCTAAAGTATAAACTCAATTTGAAGGCAGCATGGTGGTACGTTGATAGGTTCTGCTTTCTCACAGTTCCAGAGTCCCAGTACAGATCCCAGCATAGACACTTCTGGTGTAGAGATGGTAAGTCCTCCCTGTGTCTTCTTAGGTTTTCCTTCCATATTTCAATGAGCATGTTAGGTTTATTCAGCTGGTGTGATGTGGGTGTATACATATGAGTATGCTCTGCGATAGACTGGTGGACCATTCAGTATCGGTTCCCACCTTAAGCCCAGTAGTCAATACTGTAGATAGATTTGTAATTGGTCTGTTTTCAAAGGTAATATTGTACTGCTACCCCAGGTGTCTGACCGAGCCCAGTGCAGCTGGATGATCAGAATACTGCTATTGCATTAGCAACAATTCTTAATAAAAATTTTTTTGGGGTTCAGTGACCAACACTTGTCCTTATTTAATCCGCTTACCCCAAATCTCAGACCAGCCCTTATTGAACAGCAGTATAAAAAATTCAGACGTGAGCGTCGGTAGGCTTTGCGCCCTGGGAACCAAGTTATCCAAACTATTCTCTAACATTTCAGTAATTATTTACTGCTGTGATCCTGATCTTTCTGATCATAAAAAAGTTCATTACGATGGCAATTGACAAGAAGAATTCCTGATTAATTGCAGAATTACGGTATTTGTGGGTTCCTCTAGAGTGCCTCTTTCTCTTGCACGATTTAGCTCAAAAAGTAATCAGAACATCGTTATCTCATAACAGACTTACTGTAAGTTTCGAGTTTGCCATTTTTCCAGCCAACCGTTTTAGCTCTGGACCATCCTCAAGAAATTATGACAGACAGACACAAACCCATCATTGAGACATCGATGTTTTCAGTGTCCCTAAAACATCGATATCCATCGAAAACCACACCTTTTGCTCCTCCCCCATAGACGAGAGATTATGGTGGGGGTGGGAGCAAAGCAAAAAAATGTATAAACAACTTTATACCCAAAACCAAATACCTTACAACATACCCCCTCCACAACAGATATATTCCCAGAACAAAGCTTGACAACATATAAGGAGAGGACAAACTAACAAAAGGCCAATAGTACATGTGGCACTCACTACAATATAACACAACATTTGTAAACCCTAATTAATTAATTCAGTTTAGGGTCACAGGAGAGTAGGACTGGGGCTTATCATAAGAGAACTAGGCACAAGGCAGGAAACCGTACTGGACAGGGCACCAGTCGACCACAAAGTCCATTCATGCAAATTCCACACAAGACCAATTTACAACTGCTAGTCAACCTAATTGGCGTACCTTTGAAATATGGGAGGAAAAATGGAGATGACTAAGATGAAAACTCATATGGATACAAGGAGGACACACAAACTACACACAATCAACTACAAGGCGCGAGATTGGAACCCAGGATGCCATACCCCTAACGTTGTTATGCTTACCCCATTGCACCATTGTACAGTCTCATTTATATAAGTATGTAAATAAAATTCAGTGCTTAATCAGGTTGATAAACAGTGAGCTCTTTCTTTTAAAAAAGCTTAATTACTTTTGAAAGAGTGTGTAGCTCAGCATCTGTAAATCCCATGTTCATAATTCTCTAGCTGATGGTGAATTAACTCACTTTCCTTTTCTTGTTCATTTATGCTTCATGCTGTAATAACATCAGTCTAGTTCATTTATTGTTTAATTACCTATTCACCTTTGTGCTTGATTGAGAGTTCTATTTAATAAACTAACTTTAAATTAATTTAACCACTGTTTAAAAGTTTTGAGAGGCTAGCAGTTTTTATTCTTACACCTATTCATAACAGCTGCTAAATGGTAATTAGTCGCTAATTATTTCTTATAGTGATCACCTCAACACAAAACTGCACCTTTTAAACAAGTTAGACGATGAACGCATGGCGTAACATTCAGGTGCATTCGGCGACTCTCTTCACTGATATGCAAGTTGAGACACAATTCACATTTTTATTTACATCATCCAAGAGTCAGTTATTACATTTTTGTTTATTAAATAGTTTTGTAACAATGAGTCCTGTTCAAAATAATAGAATGCAATTCCATGTGTTAGTGGACTCCATTCAATACATGAAAGAGGCTTATGGTGGCTCACAATTCAAGTGATGTGAAAATGGCATTGACTGATGTGTGTTAGTGGTGCAGGGTCTGTGACTAATTGTTCAATTTTCTTAAACATTTTTGAAAGGATACCCAATAGAGTAGTATTCAATAATGAACAATTAAAAAACATCTATTAATTCAAAATGACCAATACTAGCTAAAAATGACTGTTAATTTTACCCTATAAAAGGAGAAAAGGAATTGAAGCAAGTTCCACATCTAGCTATTAATATGAATTAAAACAGTAATTTATTAAAATTATATAAATAAGTAAGAACTTGGAAAGGAATTGATTTATTGCACAACAGGAATACGAAAGGTACATGTTGGGCAAGAAGATCTGGGGCTTGCTGTAACTGTTTGTGTTTATCTGGGACTAAAGGATTGGAGTTGGGTGCCAGAGATCAGACGTTTAAGCCACTGGAGCCCCCACCTCCTGATGCCGCTGTCCAATTTTTATATCACTTTTCCTGTGTTATTAATTAGTTCAAACACCATTTAGCTGCAGGATGATAATGTCAGTTCTTTTCAATAATAACCTGCAGATAATATCGTTCAATAAGTTCAGTCTTACATGTGCCTACATAATTGCTTTCCCCTTCTATTTATTTCTAGAGATGTGTCTTTTCTTTATATTCTATTAGTTAACTTATCTAAAGCAGCAGGAGAAAGCGCTGCGGTGTGCGCTTGTGCTCTGCTCGCCGTCTGATTGATTTGCATTGAGTTTCCAAGCAGCTGTCAGACGAGTAAAAGAGGAAAATCTACAAAGTATACAAGCCTAAACAAACACTCTCAAGGTAAAACTGAAACAGTAAACTAATTCAAAGCTGAAGTCACACAGAATGTTTCTCTGTTTTAAAATGGACGAGTTCACAAATTCATTTTCATTTTCAGACAGAAAATAAAACACCTTTCTTCTCTTAAATTGTTTTACGATTTTTGTGTGAAGTGAAACAGTGAGTTTTACTGGAAATGTAATTTTGCGCAAATCATTTTGCTTGTCACTGTTTACCAATAAAATCATGGTGGTAATATTAAACATAAATATACTGTGATTATGCTTTGCAGACAGCAAGTTCAGAAAACAGAATGAAGGATTATTATCTTTTTAATCTACCATATGCCTTTCCAAAGGTGTCTTATGAAATCATGAAATGTTGATTTCCTCAACTTATCTGAAAAGTAGGACTCTCATCTCTTTTGATTTTCTACATTTATTTTTAACAAATTCCTTGAAAGTCTCATTTTTTGCTTGGCGCCTTCACCCGACATAGCCTATTGTCTGTGGGGGAGGAGCAATTTTGATTTCCGGTTTTCGACGGATCTCAATGTTTTAGGATCCCCAGTACCGAAAACATCGATATCTCGATGATGGGTGTGTGTGTGTCTGTTTGTTACAGTTTCTTGAGGATGGTCTAAATACTAAATTTGAGACTTAGACCTGTTATGAAATGGGGATGTGCTGATTAGTTTTTGAGCCAAATCGTGCAAGAGAAAGATGCACTCTAGAGGAACCATTGAATACCGTAATTTTGCAATTAATTAAGAATTCTTCTCGTCGATTGCTATCGTAATGACCTATGTTATGATCAGAAAGGTCACTATCAGAGTGATAAATAATTACTGAAATGTTATAGATTAGTTCGGGTAACTTGGTTCCTAGGGTGCAAAGCTTACTGACGCTCACATCCGACTTTTAACATTTACAGCATATAATCAGTTTATTGCTGCTCTTTAAACATTCTATTTACTAATATGTTTGATAAAATTAACCTGCAATTGAAAATTGCTGAAGAATGAAATACAAAAAAATGAATGCCCTCATAGATTGCTTTGTAATTATAACATTATCTAATAGTCTTCAACCCACTTAACCCAACATTAAGCCGTGATTGGGGACATTGGGGGGTTGAAGTCTATCTTAGCAGTATCAAGTACAAGGCAAGAATCAACGAAAGGTGCATTTTGTACAGTAGCCATTATTGAAAATGCAATAAAGACTGACCAGACTAGTGGAAGTCTGAATTGGATTAATGGCATGACAGCATCAAAACTCAACGATATCTTCAGGATCAGATGTAACAATTTCATCCATCCGCACATCCATTTTCCAAAACCCGCTTATCCTGAGCAGGGTCACATGAAAGTCAGAGCCTATCCTAACAAATATCAAGTGCAAGGCAGGAAGAATTCCCTGAACATACATTTATAATTAACTTTGAAATATACAGGAAAGTGAACGAACATAAAAATAATAATAATATGCCAGAATTCAACTTCATACTAAAACTGAATAGTAAAATCAGAGAGTTTGGTTGGGAAATGTAGGTGTAAAGTTGTTAATACCACAGCCAACTAATTGCAAGCACCACACCAGCCCCTCAAGACATTTCTCTCACAATGCATTTAATGACTTTTTATGTTAATTAAAATGCAAAGCGTGACCCTAGTTCTTCTCCTCTTCTAATTAAAATAACTTCAGAATTGTTGCTGAATTTTACAAAAATACCTCTGGGAACATTTTTTTTTTCTCCAAGTGCACTTATTTCACACTACTCAGTTTCAAGTTTGAACTTCTTTGAAATTTGTGATTTCTGCAGATCCAAAGCTAACTTTTGCTTTGTATCCCTTTTCAAAATCAATGAAAGAATATTTTCTATTTTCTGATCTGTTAAATCAGGCTAGTTTCTCTAAAAAAATGATATCCAGCCTATGAATATATAAAATCTTCATCACGTTATTGGTCTAAAAATGAAATCAATAGTTCAGTGCTCCTTTTGTGACCATTGCAAAGTTATTTGTTTTCTTTATTTAATTTCTAGATACTTAGGGAGTATATTTTTAACATAAAAATTGACTATTAACTTAACAGCTGGTATGCTTCTGCTGCACAAAATCCTAGAATGAATGCGTGCTCTCCACACACTTGAATTCATTACTTCTCATTAGATGAATAAACTAAGAAGCATATGTTGATTTACTGCTTAAATCTGATGGGTCTGGTGCAGAATCATCACCTCCATCTTGTATGGGAGTTTTGTATAACACTGGGTTAGCTTAACACAAGCTAACTATATGTAATGTAATGTACATATAATACAATACACTACAATAACAATTTATTTTTGTATAGCTCAAAATCACACAAGGAGAGCCGCAATGGGCCCTGCCCAGCCCCTCAGCTTTGACCCTCTAAGAAGACAAGGAAAAACTCCCAAAAAAAACCCTAGTAGGGAAAAATGGAAGAAACCTTGGGAAAGGCAGTTCAAAAAGAGACCCCTTTCCAGGTGGGATGGGCATGCAGTGGGTGTGAAATCTAATTTTATAGCCTTCCAGGATAACAATTCAACATTTATAATGGTTTCAGCTTAGAAGCAAAATAGAAGAGGTGTGTGTGCTTTCTTAGTCATCATTACTTCCACAGCTTCTGCATCACCATTACAGAACAAGAGTTTCTATCTGTCCATAAGCTCTGCAGTTACACTGAAATATATGCAAGAATTAGACAAAGTGGTTCATATTACATAGGGACCCTCACAATGTGGGCTCCCAGAGTTGGCTTCTGGTACCGTGATGTATTACTCTGCTTTCTTAACACAAGTTTATTTCTAAACATCACTTTTATTTTGTATCTTATAATTTCTGCACCATAAGGGGTTAAAATACAGGGAAAAAAAAACAATAAATGCAGCTGTGCCCAGAAAAAAAGAGAAGCTCTCAAATATTATTTAAAGAAGATTTCTATTAAGATACTCACCAACCCACAGCGATGAGTGTTAGGGATAACGGTGGCTGAGGTTTTCTCTCACAGGTTTGGTGATACTAAATAAAAGAATAAAAGTGTGAAGAAGAATGGAATAACCGGTTGACCAGAGATAAGAAAAAGGAAAAGTCATCAACTTACATCACAAAGTTAATGTACTGGTATATGTGCTGCAGCATATGTGTTGAAAACCCTTCTTTTTACACACTTAGAGCGACAATATCTGCAATATATTGCTTACCACAAATCCCAATAGAACCTCTATTTCAAGATGTATGAACAAAATCCCGAGTTCTGTTATAATGTTGCTTTTGACATTCATCATTCTTTGAGCATCTATTAGTAAATTGGGAAAAATACCTCAGAGAAATAAATGGAGCATTGCCGTCAAAGGCAAAATGTCAATGTCTCTAATGTACATACATTACTCCTTATTACTGTAGTATTTAATGGCATATTTTCCCTAAGCAAGGAAATTTTTGCATGCATAACTACCATCATTAGAGATTCTAGTTACACAATACTGAGTCTAAAAGGCAAACGATAAGTAGTGTAAATGATATTGTAAAATAAGGAGAAGTAACGAGAAAAAGATTTAGGGTTACATTTGTTAACCACATTTAATGTCCAAGTTGACATGAGTTGAAATGGTAATGAAAAGTAGGAAATATCATTGACAGTGCTCTTCAGGGAACTGGTCCACCAAAGTGATTAGAACTTCTTAGATCAGGTGGATTTAAATAGAGGCACATAAGAGGAAGGGGAGAGGTGATTGTTGCCCTGGGCACAAGTGACTTTAGTTGTCTTCCGGATTGTCCTCCTGTACAGCAAACAGAAATCGGGTTAATGGGATTGTCCATTCAAATCCTTTCCTGTATTACCTGATAACACAGTCCTAGTGAGACAGGTCCTAAGCTCACATGTTTGACAATGCCTATTGTGGCCAGGTGCAGAAAATCTGGGGCTCCAACCATGTCATTTCATTTCATATTTTAACAAAATATAAAAAGGTACGCTCTTTGGTGTCTTTGCTCTTGTGTTAAGGCTACAAAAGGCTATTAAAAACAGATTTGGCTTTTATCCACAAGTCAGGGTCAGTTTTGCTCAGGGACTCAGTTCGGCTGGTCACTCTTGTTAAAATGATACCCTTTAATGGTAAGCCGGGGCTTTTATGGGTGGTGAAGTGAAAGGGGTGGAGTCAATTTCCCTCACTGGGTGGATTCTGGGCATTGTGGGGAAAGAAGGAGATGACAATGTTAGTGACAGGTTGTCTTGATGGATTACTACATACTGTACCTCAGCAGAGCCTATAAGGCGATCCTCTGATGAACATGCATTAAACTTTTTATCTGCTTTAAAAAAAAAACTTAGGATGGGTCAGGGTTCCAAATAGGAAGACCCCATTTAATGTAGTATTATTTAGGTAGGTGCACTAAGTCACAGTGTTTATAACAGAGGTTGGAGGTACTTGTGGTCATAAAGTCTTCTTGATCAAAGTTAAGTAATTTTAAAGACAAGTGGAAAGGTAGGTGGAGTGAACCACAGGTCACATGTCTTCTGGGTCAGCAACTTTAAAGCTGTGAAGTGGCCATGAATTATTGTGAGCATTTTAAAATACCAGGAGACCATCATGAAAATAAAGACATAGTCAAAAATTATTCTGATAATTCACTGCCAGTAAGGCATTTTTAAAGTAATTGAAGAAAAGTCGTAGTCAACGCAAGAAAAGCGGTCAAAACCAAGAGGACAAAAAGAATCACACGTAGGAATCAGAAATAGAGAAGAAAATCATTGTCATTAAATAGCATGGCAAACAGCAAGCACCAATAAGAATATCAAGAGATTAGTTTCGAGAGAAATGCACGGCATAATTAATTAACCTGATTTTATCTTGTACATACTGTATGTTATTATTTTCTTGTATGTAGTGTATGTGTTATTATCTTGTTATTAACTACTATTGGATGGTGAAAATGTTAATATTACTGAAGTATTTGCACTATGAAATTGTGTTATTTTTTTTGTTTGTTTTGTTGTTTGTAATTTTTGTTATCAATGAAATCAATTCAGCAAATATAGTCAATGTAATAGATGTGGTATGCGTTACCTGAAGCTTTACCTTGTGAAAACCTTCTATCTATCTCTGCCCATAGGTTATAACACCGAAGATATAGGAGCCCAGTGGTATAATGACAAAACAATTGATTCATCTTCTTACAGAGTCCAGTATGTTCTTATGATAGAATGTTCAGATGGGGTGGATGGCCAGTAGGCCTAAGTTATTCCAGTTGTGACTTTAGGCAGCTATCACCATTTGTTCTCACTGAGAAAAACATTATGAAAGAATTAAACATCTGTTGAGGCTACAATAAAACAATGGACATTAGACAGACGTTATAGAGTCATTGAGGCCAGGAGGGGGCGCTCCAGCACCCCATACCTGACACAAGCAGACACAGACACAAGTTCAGCACAACTCAGGTTTTTATTCTGTTGTGGGAAACTCTTCCCTTAAGCATTTCCCACAAACCAAAGCACAGTACAGCAATAAGGCACAGTCACAAAACACAAAGCAGCACACTCTGCACCCATTCATCTTTTTTTTTGTCTTTCTCTGCCTCCACTCCTCCTCCAGCAAACATTGTGTTGACCCTTCTGACTCTGGCTACTGGAGCAGTGCCAGCTGACTGCTTTTATGCCACACTCAGGGGTATTTCCAGTGGCCCGTTAGCATTCTCCTGAAGCACTTCCGGGTGAGGTGAAAGCCCAATGAAGTAGGGCCCCACAGCCCCTGCAGTACCCCCCCTGGCATCAGCCATGGAACCCAACAGAACTGTGCTGAACTCCATCTCCCATGAAGCCTTGGCTAAGGGCACTGGTTGTCCACCATGCCATCATACATTAAGTATAATGAAATGTTTATCCATCATGCACGCAGTATTTCACAGGCCAAAATCTATATTCTAAAATATTTTATGTGATGCAAATTAACTACTGAGTTTAAATGACGTATTGACAAAAGCCTGAAAGTAGGCACTGTTGCATAAGGCCAATCATACACTGTGAGATTTTTAGAAATTGTGGTCAAGCGAATACTCACTCCACACGACAGAGTCTCCAAACTTTACAAGTGCATTTATTCGGATTGACATGGCAGATGAGGGTGCTCAGACAATATATGTATATGGCCCCAAGGGATGGTTTTACACACTGACGTTTATTAACAATAACAATATAGCCACAGGCTTCTCAAAAAGTCAAGAAAGAAAAGAGCAGCGTTGTTACCTCTTTCTGTAACGTGCTCAGAAACTACAAAGAAAAGGGAAAGGCATAACGTAGATGTTTGGGAAGGTGCAGACAATATCGTCTGTCTGTTTTTAGGAGTGATCTGGAGGTGTGTAATCTATGCAATTTACCATTAGGTGTGTTTATTTCAGGTTCTTCTAGTAAACATTTCGTAAGATACTTCTGTCATTGGCCAAAAAAAGAGGTGAGAATGAGCATGAAAATGGTAAAACCAAATGCATAACATCCAGCCGCTATACTGCAATACAATACCAATCATTTCTCACTGCCGTTAGAGCTGTTCTCTTCAAAGTCAAATTTAATATGTCATCTGGCCAACCTCCTGAAATAATTGTCATTTTTAATCATCGTGTTCATTTCTTATCATGTTGTAATATAGATGGATGATATGAAAGGGTTTTGTGACCTTGTGTGGATATCCTTTGAGAGACTTCAACTACCTTCTGCAAAGTAAATTTCAGAAAATTTGATGGCGACATTAGAAAACTGGCTCATGAGACTGCTCGCACTACCAGACAGTTGACTGAAATTTCTGACATGACAGAAATTCTGCCGATGGTACGACAGCCCAATCGTAAGATGCCATTGGGCATCACAACCCACTCCATAGTGCATGTAAAATAATGAGCCTTACAACAGCAATACCCAAAGTACTGTACAATGTCCATCTACTATACTACATTATACTGAAGTACAATACCAATCATTTCTCACGGCCGTTAGAACTGCTGTCTTCAAAGTTAAATTCAATATGTCATTTGGCTGACCTATTGAAGTAATTGTCATTTTTAATCAAAGTGTTCATTTCTTATCATGTTGTAATGTAGATCTATGATATGAAAGGGTATCGTGACCTGCATGTGTCACTTGAGGACTTCAACTACTTTCTGCGCAGTAAATTTCAGAACATATGATGGCAACATCAGAAAATCAGATTGTGTGACGGCTCACACTACATGATAGCTAAATGAAATTTTCGGACATGACAGAAATTCTTCAAACTGTAAGATGTATTCAGGCTACACAACTTCTGTCATACTACATGTAAAGAAATGAGCATGATGACAGCGGTACCTAATGTACAGCCACTGTAGTACAACATACTGAAGCACAATTCCAGTAATTTCTCACTGCTGTTAGAATCATTCTTTTCGCTTGAAGTAATTATCATTTGTAATTATGGTATTCATTTCTTTTTCTTGTTGTAATACAGATGGATGAAATGCAAGGGTTTTGTAACCTTGTGCAGATATCCACTGAGGACTTGAACTACATTCTACACAATGAATTTCAGAAAATCGGTTTGTGAGACTCCCCACATGACAAATCAGTCGACTGAAATTTCTGTCTTAACAGAAATTCTTCTGATCATACGACATCCCAATCATAAGATGCAATAGGGTATTGCAATCTCTCTTAAACTGCACTTACAAAATGAACATCCCAGCAGCAATACCCAATGTATAATATCCAGCCTCTATACTACAACATACTGAAGTACAAAACTAAACATTTCTCACTGCCATTAGAACTGTTCTGTTCAAAGTCAAATTCAATGTTTTATCTGGCTGACCTTTTAAAGTAATTGTGCTTTTTTAAGCATAATACTCATTTCTTTTCATGTTATAATACAGATGGTTAATATGAAATGGTTTTGTGACCCTCTGCACATGTCATTTGAGAACTGCAGCTTCATTCTGCACAATGAATTTTGGGACATCAGAAACTCGGTTAACGAGACTGGTCAACTACACATCAGTCGACTGAACTTTCTGTCTTGATATATACTATTCTGGTCACATGACAGCCCAATCGTAATCTTGGTGTTGACTTCCTATCATGTTGTACTGTATTATATAGATTGATGATGTGAAAGGGTATTGCAACCTTGTGTGGATATCCTTTAAGGACTTGAAAGACACTTTGAACAATGAATTTCCGAAAATTTAATGGTGATATCAGAAAATCAGCATCGTGAGACTGCTCACACTATAAGTCTGTCGACTGAAATGTCTGACATGACAGGAAATCTTCCAATCGTACCAGAGAAGAATCTTTAGATGTAATCAGGCATCACAAACCCCTCTTACATTGCATGTAGAAAATGAGCATCGCAGCAGCAATACCCAATGTACAATGTCCAGCTACTATACTACAACATACTGAAATACTGTATATAACCAGTCATTTCTCACTGGCATTATAACTGTTCTCTTCAAAGTCAAATTCAGTATGTCATCCAGCTCACTTGTTGAAGTAATTACAATTTTTAAGCATGGTGTTCATTTCTTTTCATGTTATAATACAGCTGGATGATATGAAATGGTTTTGTGACCCTCTGCACATGTCATTTATTTTGGGAAATTTGATGGTGACATCAGAAAATCAGTTAACAAGACTGAACACACTACACGTCAGTCGACTGAAATTCCTGTCTTAATATATGTTATTCTGGTCATACAACAGCCAGATCATAATTGTGGTGTCCATTTCCTATCATGTTGTACTGTATTATATAGATTAATGATATGAAAGGGTATTGCTACTGTACCTTGTGTGGATGTCCTTTACGGACCTGAATGATACTGTGCACAATGAATTTCAGAAAATTTAATGGCGACATCAGAAAATTGGCTCGTGAGACTGCACATGCTACAATTCAGTCGACTGAAATGTCTGACATGACAGGAAATCATCCGATCATACCAGAGAGGAATCTTTAGATGTAATCGGGCATCGCAAACTCCTCTTACAGTGCATGTACAAAATGAGCATCACAGCAGCAATACCCAATATACAATGTCCAGTTACTTTACTACAACATACTGAAATATATAACCAATCATTTCTTACTGCCGTTATAACTGTTCTCTTCAAAGTCAAATTCAGTATGTCATGCAGCTGACCTGTTGAAGTAATTGTCATTTTTAAGTATGGTGTTCATTTCTTTTCATGTTATATTACAGATGGATGATATGAAATGGTTTTGTGACCCTCTGCACATGTCATTTGAGAACTTCAACTTTCTTCTGCACAATGAATTTTGGGAAATTTGATGGTGACATCAGAAAATTGGCTGACGAGACTGGTCACACTACATGTCAATGTCAATGTCAATTTGTTTATATAGCACATTTAAAACAACATAGGAATGCTGTGGCCAAAGTGCTTTACAATAAATGAAGAAAGAAAAAAAAAATACAATGAACATAAATAACATAAATAGAAATAAAATAAATGAACATAAATAAAATAAATAGAAGTAAGATTACATAATCACAATGAGAAAACCATCAGTATTACTGAAGGCCACAGAAGGCAAATGAATAGAAATGAATCTTTAATCTCGTTTTGAACTGTTCAATTGTAGACGACTCCTTTATGTGACGAGGTAAAGAGTTCCACAGGTGAGGAGCAGCAGCTGCAAACGCTCTGTCCCCCTTAGTTTTACACTTAGTACGAGGGACAACAAGAGACAACTGACCAGAAGATCAAAGCACTCTGGATGGCTGTTGTAAAGCACACAATTCAGATAAATAGGCAGGAGCAAGCCCATGTAAAGACTTAAAAACTAGCAACAAGATTTAAAAGTCAATTCGAAAACTGACAGGCAGCCAGTGTAAAGAAGCTAATATTGGAGAAACAGAATCAGACTTTCTTGCCCCAACCAGAAAGCGAGCAGCAGCATTCTGGACCAACTGTAACCTGTGTATCAGGGATTTGCTAATCCCGGAATACAGGAACTTGCAGTAATCAAGGCGAGAGAAGATAAACGCATGAGTAGCTTTCTCAAGATCCCTAGCAGATAGAAAAGGCTTGATCGTACCTAATAGACGAAGCTGGAAAAATCAACTCTTGACTACAGAATTAATTTATTTCTCAAAAGAGAGGTTACTGTCAAAAATAACACCACGACTGCAGACTTGAGGTCTGCAAAAGACAGAAAGAGCCGAGAAGTCCAAGACCAATTTGGGCTTCAGCTGATGGACCCACTATAAGCACCTCTGTTTTATTTTGATTCAGATCAAATATAACTTATTCTGGTCATACGACAGTCTGATCGGAAGATGCAACAGGACATTGCAATCTCTACTACCTGCATGTGAAAAAATCAGCATCATAACAGCCAGGGCTGGCGCCACCATTAGGGCAAATTAGGCATTCACATAGGGCGTCGATCATAAGGAAGGGAATATCACACGGGTTAGCTATGGAGCAATCGGTTGGTGGACTAATAAACTTGGCTTAGGGTGCAAAATAACCTAGCACTGGCACTGACAGCAGCAACACCCAATGTACAATGTCCAGCCACTATACTACAACATGCTGAAGTACAATAGCAATCATTTCTCACTGCCGCTAGAACATCCAGCTGACCTGTTGAAGTAATTGTCATTTTTAAGCATAGTGTTCATTTCTTTACAGATGCATGATATAAAAGGGTTTTGTGACCCTCTGCCTATGTCATTTGAGAACTTCAACTTCCTTCTCACAATGAATTTTGGAAAATTTGATGGTGACATCAGAAAATGGGCTTGCAAGACTGCTCACACTATAAGATAGGCGACTGAAATTTCTGACATGACAGAAATTCTTCAGATTGTACGACAGCCCGATCTTAAGATCCAATCAGGCCTCACAACCCTTCTTATACTGCATACGAAATGACAGCCACTGAGGCTGGAAGTCAGGCATAATTGCACAGTGTATTTTGTAAGTTTTATTTTTAAGCCCTTGTTTAAAGAGAAAGTAGCCTTGCGCTCTGATATTGGCTTTGTGATGGCTTTTTTAAACAAGGTGGGCTTCTCGGTTGCCTCAGTCAGCCTTGTTCTTTATCTTGGCTTTGGACTCAAGAGAGATCCCAATAGATATAAAAAATGGTGTCATACCTTAGCTAAAAATGCCTAAATTCAGCCAAATGTAATACTATTTTCTTTAATCAGCAGCATAAGTAGGGCGGGGAGCGACATCAGCTATAACTAATTAAGATTAATAAGCTTCAAGTAATCGACATCATTGTAATTATATAGACTGCCTTCTCATCATACACCACTTAATGCATTTAAGATCAAGCAGAACTGCGCTTTGAGAAATGCACTGAGCAGATGTCACATTGTGCTTACTCTTCGTGTAGATTTATTTAGAGTGTAAGGTTTAATTCAACACATTTCAAAGGTATACTGCACGTGTAACATCTACTTATAGAAAAAGAGGTTTTTACCAGTTAAGCACAGAGTTAAGAGCTTCCTGCTTTCTAAACAGCATTTTAAAAAGAACATTTACATTTTTAATGAAGAGACGCACATTAGTAAAAACGAAGGCACAGATGATGGTAATACATTTGCATTACTCTTAATTGTCTGAAACTCAATGGACTAACGTATTTATTTTTTCACATTGTTTAAATGTAACTTTTTCAAAGGTCTTGATGACTTTTTATGTGTACAATAGCCAATTGTCTAGGACAAATTCTGTATCCCAAGCATGCAGCCTCTTCAATGGCAACGCTAGCAGGGAAGTGCCTAGAATGAAAGATGGCCTATGTTCCATGCAGCTTTGTATTATTCAGAAAATAATGACAAAAAAAAATCTTTTTCACAGAAGAAGTGTTCATGCCTTTAAACAGGAGATTAAACTGTTCAACCTACTGGTGCACAGAATGTGCCATGAGCCTTACTCCCCCCTGCAAACTACTTAGGAGATGATCTAGCTTAGAGACATGACAAAAAAAAAAAAGAACTGCACAGGTGGCCGCGCGGCCCCTCTGCACACTGTAGTAATTGATAATTTGTGAAATCCTTTCAGTGTGTGCCTTGCAAGACAGACGGTCCCATGGCGTAGTTGGGCACCAAGCAGTACAGATGTAGAGGAAGGCTAGGTGTCACTCAAGGCAACGTACTCTCGGCATGATTGACACATAAAGCAGGGATTTTTGCCATTCTGATGTTTTCCAGCTTGCTGTGGGACATCTCAGAGACAAACCGTCTGTGTAATCCAACCCCTATTGTCATCTGCTAGGGACGTTTTTATTCTAATGAAAGCGATCAGTCATGTGTGCAAATACCAGGCTCTTTTTTTTTTTTTTTGCTCTTTGGTATGCACAGAAATTCAATCAGATGCTTAATTACATCTTAACATGAGTTTCAAGCAGCTGGCTTATTCCCATGTTTCTGATTAAAGGGATTACAAAAATAAAATGTAATACCAAGTCTACAGTACATTCAGTTTCAAAAGGTGAGATGTTTTTACATACAACATGCAAAAGTAAAATGGCAGGGGTCATGCATATGAATAAAGCGGGTCTACATTTCAGTATTAACAATCTAGATTAATACTAAGAGTTTTAATATGTGTCTGGTCAGCTCTTCGGACAAGTTGGTGGAAAATTCACTTTTTATAAAGGGATTGTGATTCATCAGTATAATGATATCTAATTTATGATTCATTACACCAGTTATTATGAAAGCTTTCAGTCACTTGAAAAAAAAAACACAGACAGAAGGGTAACAATAATAATAATGATAATGATAATAATAATAACAAGAAGAAGAAATGATGGTTAAGTAAGTGGTTGCATTTGTCTAGATTTATGAAAATGAATGGGTCCAGGCAGTAAACGTCACAACATAATGATAGGTTTAAAATGAATAAACTAGTTGGGACTAATAGGGTACAGGAACTTGATAGATAGATAGATAGATAGATAGATAGATAGATAGATAGATAGATAGATAGATAGATAGATAGATAGATAGATAGATAGATAGATAGATATGAAAGGCACTATATAATAGATAGATAGATAGATAGATAGATAGATAGATAGATAGATAGATAGATAGATAGATAGATAGATGGTGTCACACATCCATGTCAGAGAGTCATCTTTCGAGTTCCTCCCAGGAATGTAATTCTACCTCACACTGATAGAGAGTGCTGATGCTAATTGTGTTGGCTTCATTTTCCTCCCCAGTACTCAGAAGCCACGCAGTGAGGGCAACCGACTCCATCCCTTCTGGTCCCTCAGCCATAACAGCTTGACCACCTGGAAACAGGTGTGTCACTGTAACCTGAAAAATCTTGTAGAATTATTCAAATCTGTATTAACTGGTGGCTGTTGTTCTGTTTTGATGCTATCAAGCATTTGTTTTCATTTTTCCCTTGAAGTAAACGGGGACGGCCGGGTTGGCGCTTCAACACTTATTTTCTCAGGACTGTCATTTCCTTGGACAATCACAATCGATAGATAGATAGATAGATAGATAGATAGATAGATAGATAGATAGATAGATAGATAGATAGATAGATAGATAGATAGATAAGAAAAACACTGTATAACAGAGACATGAAAGGTGCTAAATAATAAACAAACCTTCTTTTTCTTCCATAGATATTCCATTTTTATATAGGGTCATTATTTTTTTTTTCTTGACTAGATTTTACCAATAAAGGTTTTGGCATGATTTTTATGGCCGGATGGATTTTTCATGGAGCTTTGAATGTTTTGCTATATAGGAAATAATCTATATAATATATAAACTAGAACTTGAACTTAAAAGGCAGAATGTAACAGACAGACATAAATGCTGTTCTATAATAGGTAGGAAAGATGCTAGTGAGATACTGGTAATGTAAGGTGCTATACAATAGAAATAAAAGACCCTATATAATAGAAAAAGTAGAATTTAAACTTGAAAGAAATTAAAATAGACATTATATAAAATTTAATATATATAATATAATATATATAATAGACATTAATACTTTTCTGTAATAGATAGATAGATATGTAATGCACTATATAATAGATAGATAGATAGATAGATAGATAGATAGATAGATAGATAGATAGATAGATAGATAGATAGGAAAGGTAATATATAATAGACAGATAAATAGTAATATGAAATGTGCTATATAATGGTCAAATAAAGATAGGAAAGGCAATTTAAAACAGATAAACTAGAACTTAAACTTGAAAGGCACTAGAAAGTAGGTAGACACGAATGGTTTCTTGTATTAGATAGGAAAGACAGCAAGAAGAGATTATCTGTCATCTTCTATTCCGAATAGTAAAAAGTAAGACCACTGTGTCCTTTTACAGTTTTCTTCACCTCTGGCTCTATTCCCCATTTACCTCTCGATCTTTCTTTATTTCACTTCAAACACAAGTCTGAAAAGACTTACCAGCCACATTTTAGCCATTTGTGACTTTGACTTTTTCAGTTTTTCATCACGGAATTATCTGACACCATTTGTTTCATTTTGCAGATGCTCACCAATGCAGCCCCTCTATATTTCCACCAATTTGTTATTCTTTGCACCCATTTTTCTGTTTCAGTATACCTGGTAGTCAGTGTATTTCCTGCTAATCACCGGTCCAAGACAACACCCATCTTTTATAATCAGAGCCACACTTTTAGGCCATTCGCACTTCTCCTTTTTATTTAAAAATACAGATATGAGCCTGCGTTTTTGCCTTATGTCCACACTACCCTGACATTTTCAATCTCTGAAAACTGAGACTTCTAAAAACTCTCTCTGTACGTATATGTTTCTGAAAACGCAGCCTCAGCATTGTGGTGTGGATGGGAGAATAAACTTTTTTTCAAACACGCCCACTCTAATTGTGCTCTAATTGGTTCATGCCTATTACGTGACCCTTCCCTGAATGGATTCTGCTCATTGCAATATCTCATTCCCTGATTGGTCATCTTACACAGAAGAAATCCTTATTCCAACATAGAGGAGTTGCTTGCCTGTATGCATGTAGATCGCATTGTGTACAGCTTGAATGCTGCATACTTGTGAAAATAGCAAATAATTTATCTGTTGCTACAGTTTTGTGATAAATCCTGTGAGTTTTGGGTAAGACATCTATGCTGTGTGCATGCCTAGTCGTAGGCACGCGACTATGGCATATTCATTTCCGGTCATTTTAGGGTGGGAGGAGAGGTTTTCATGAAGAATGTGAAAAAGCTAGCATGGTGACATAGTAGTGTGGACGTGGAGCTGCAAATAATCCTAAGCCATTTGTGTTTGAGACAAAAAATCAGATGACCAGAGGAAAGGCACAATAAGAACATTCTAGAAACTGAACCCATGTCTCAGCCTCAGTATCACTGTCTAGAAGTCGTGTACTATGCACAGTATGGAGTCATACCCTAATTAATTTGTTCATTTATCCATGTTGTTAACATGCTGATATCAAGTGCAGGGTAACTGAGACCTGGAGCACAACACCCTAAACCACATGCCTTTTCTTCACAGCGTATTTTCCTGTCCACCCACATTCACTCACTGGACCAGTTTACAGTTGACAAACAATCTGTCAGCAAGGCTTTGGACTGTGGGTCAAAACCCAAGGGAACTCACGAGAACACAGGGATAAAAGCACAAACTCACACAGTAGCAGAACTGGCAATCAAACACTGCTCATTGAAGCATTGCCGGGTTTTTGTCCTTAGGGGAAAAATAAACTACAAAGGAAAAGAGAGAGAGATATGATAGCAGTCAATGAAGAGACCCATATTAACCAGCAAGGTGTGGCAGGGTGGTGCAAGGGGGCACACTGCATTTTCATGTACATCAGACACCAAAACAAAAATGAACTAAAAAATTACATGAGTTATCTAGCTAGCAGAAAAATAAGTAGTTTGACAGTCTGCTATGGCTTAAATTAACAGTAGCAATATGTGTACTTGGAATAATCGAGCTCTGCTTCTGGAAAAAGGTTAATAAGGTACATTTTTTCAAAAATTGTGAAATTTATGTTTGACCTGTGCTGAACTCCCTGAAACTGATTTAAAGCAGTAAGGCTGAGAGGACCAGTTCAAATTGGAACCGCTGATAATCTGCTGCTGCTGCACTGCGCCTCTATAGTGTGGCTTTTCACTGAAGTCCATGTATATAGCCACAGTGCCCTCTTGTGGCTGTGAGAACTGCATGCAGGTTTGGTTCTGGAAGTTAAAAGATGTGGCATTTAATGCTGATATAGAAAGACGATAATAAAATAATAAATACCATATGAATGGAAAATTAATATAATGTATTACTGGAGGCAGAGCTTCATGGAACTTTTTAAATAGAATTTCATTTAATTTATCATCTTTTCTAATATGAGTTGAATTTGAAAATGGTCAAATCACAGATTTATTTAAAATTTGCAGCTTTGTGAAAAAATGTAATTTTGAACTGTATCATATCGTATATCAAGGGGTAAATATTCACTTGAGACTAATGCAATAGTATAATCAAATTACATTTTATTGTTTTGTTCATTCAAGTTTTTTTAGTATGAGTCTAACATCTTTGAGCTTCCTTAAAAATGCTAAAAATTATGTTAGCATATTTGACCTTTCAGGGTTATTTTAAGGTTTTGTTTTTTTGCTGTTTTTGATGTATGCAGATGCACACTCTTATACACATATACATGCATACAGTATATGTGGTTAGTATGTGTTTATTCTGTATGTACACACTGTGTGTATGTGTGTGAGTATATATATATATATATATATATACACTGTATATATATATATATATATATATATAATATATATAGTGTGGAAGATCACCCCTTACACAAGCACATACGCTTTTATTTCTTTTTCAACCTTTACACAACACAGTGTACAAATCACCAACCAAATTACTCAGTCCCTTTTCTCTCTTCTTTCTCTCTTTTCTGCCACCTCCACTCCTCTCGTCACAAGCACTGTCCTCTACTTCCCGACTCTGGCTCTTGGAATGGAGTGAGGTGGCCTCTTTTATATTGCACCCGGATGTGCTCCAGGTGTGCTCCCATTAGCTTCCAGCAGCAATCCCAGGTGTGGCAGAAGTGCTGCATGGGCACGCGGAAGTACTCCAGGTGTCCCTGGATCTTCTTCTGCCAGCACTTTCAAGCTCCAATACCATGGCCCCGATGCAAACCAGGGGGGCTGCCCTCTAACACCCTGGGGGAGGTATGATCTCTGTCCTGGTCTTTCCGTCCTCAAGGCATCCCGGCTGGTCGAGAGCCCCAGCCGTCTGGCACAATATATATATACTGTATATACTTGCGTTTAAGTTGTCCTGCAGATAAGTCAGGGCTTGATTTTACCGTATCATTTCTGGTATTTTATAATGCCAGTCGTATAAGTTGAATGCAGAAAACTCACGTTATTGGTCCAAGAGATTATGATATGTTAATGCCCACCTGAGAGTGTAATGAACTATTCCAAAGTGACGTTTGCACTGTTTTGTGATTTTTGTATCTCACACCCTCATACACTTTTCTCTTAAGAGCATCCCTTATCTGTGATGGAGCGTTTGATCAGAAGAAAATATGAAGCTGGTTTTAAATTAAAAGTTGTTGAAGTGGCGAAAGAAATTGGTAACTGCACTGCTGTAACAAAATTCGATGTGTCTGAGAAACTGGTGCGAGATGGGACGAAGCAAGAAGATGTAAAAAAAAAATGCATACGCATATTACTCTGAAAAAGTGTTCAGACCCCATTCTCCTTCACAAAATGCAGAACATGGGTTTTGATCAATTTGTTTAAATATTTGTATTTGTAAATCAAACACTCTTTTTCACAAAAACTGAATTGTCAACAGTTTGTAAGTGTTTAACACACAACCCTAAAGAACCCTCCTTCACTAATTGGTTCAATTACGACTAGTAATTTATAACAGCCTAAAAGAAGAAGGAATTCAGGGCACAGTGTGTAGATGGTTGCAAAATTGTCTTATACACAGGAGGAAAGGGGTTATGGTGTGGAGAACCTTGACAGAATTAGATGATGTTTAAGAGTGAAGTCCCTGAGGGATCAGTTGTGAGGCCACTGCTATTTTTAATATACAGAATAGAAATGATCTGGAAAGCAATGTAATCAATCAGCAAGTTGGTTAGGTGTAGATGTTACCAAGCTACAGTAGGTGGCATAGCAGATCATCTAGAATGTACTGAATCATGTTGAACTCATCCTTGAAAGTATGCTATAAAATTACCAATATATCAAAAAGGTGTTTAAACGGCCTTTTGTCTGCCTGCTTTAAAGAATTAAGGAAGCAACCTTTGACCTTGAGTCTCAGCAGCAAGGATATATTCCATTATTCATTTTTAGATCATCCTCCTTTAAATGTTTAAGTAAATGTACTTCCGTGTATGTATTAGCAACTATATGCTAAAGATGCTCTTGTATATTCATATTTATGAAAGCTTTATTTACAATTGTTCGCATGTCTGTGAGTACAAAGCAAGATAAACATCGTGTTGGTATGCTCCTGAGGCCTATTAGTAAAATACATTTCTTACATACTTGCTGGTGTCCTGAGAGGCATTGTATTCTATCTGAAAAGTGAACTAAAGGTCAATATGAATTTGGAATCAAGAATTTTCCCTGTTACCACAAGGTAAGCTCAGTCACAGGTAAGCAGTTTGCTCGGAGCTGGTTGTTAAGTGTAGTGGTAGAAGCCACTTCTTGTAATTCCCAGCATCCTAAGTACATGTCCCATCTGTGCCGTCTCAGGGAGTACAGCTGCTGGGAGACATTCAATGATCCTTCAGCAAAAACAGCATCTCTTTGCTGAGGGATCAATCATTAGTTAGCTTTGGCTTTTTATGCTCTTTTTTGTTACTCTTTGAGGTACTATGTCCTATTCAAAGATTGTTATGTGCTCTTCATTCTTTTATATGTTGAAACCTCTGGAATAGTGGAAATATTTTTCACAAATCAGATAGTGTGAAATGTATTTATTGTATTGCACATCCATATGCATAAAACAGCAAAGTGATCCCCAACTGCTTTAAGCAAAAAGACGCACATAATTTGTCTCCCATAATATAGACAAATGTCCGACTGGATTATAATATTGTAAAGGGATCTCTCAGTGCATCACATCAAAAAAGTCATCATTCAATTCAGCAAAAAACACTATTCGCTCTCTTTAAAGGCAGGTAGTCTGAAAATATCACCCAGCAAAGTGTACTCCCCTCAAGGCAGGCCTTAGGCTTCTCTGACGGAAACAGTAGGGAAGCTGAGTAGATATCAGACACACAGACAGCCATCGCCTCCAGTGATGTGACTATTCAGAACTGTCAGACTGCACTGAACATTTCAGCTGTTTCTGATGAAGATGTCAATGGCAGAAAAAAACAAAAAAAGACATTGTCGCAGATAGATGTGAATTAAATTCATTGCCAATTTCAATTGATATTTCTGTATTTTGCATGGATTTTTAAAAAAGAGAATCTTTCCATGTTATGTTGTAAAAAGCTCAAATGTTCTATGTATGTTATACGATTTTTATAGTCAGTCATTTTCTAACACACTTAGTCCTTAACAGGATCACATGGGGTGCTGAAAACTATCCTAGCTAGCACAGGGTACAAGGCAGAACAAGCCCTGGTCAAGGTGCAAGTCCATCGCAGGGAAAATACACACACACACACACACACACACCTCAACCACACACTAGGGCCAATAGACTTAACCTGCATGTCTGTGGAGTGTGGGAGGAAACCAGAGCACCTGGACAAGACCCAGATAGTCATGGGGAGAACATGAATACTACTCCACAGAGGAATGTGGACCCTGGTCTCCTTACTGCAAGGCAACATCACTACAACTGGTTCTATAAAATCAGATTATAAAATACACATGTGATTTAAAAATGGCAGGCGGCCTTTACCTTCAGACATTATTAAGAAGATTAGGTAGGTGAGGACCTGTTTTGGAGATGCAACTGATTGGTGTAATGGTTGGCAGTTACACTTATGACTGTAGATGGAAAGCTTTTTCAGACATTAAAACTTTCTGATTACTCCACTTGAGTCTACAGATGGCATTTGCAGTAGAGAGGATCAACCAGAAACCAAAAAAAATGGACCCAGTTACCCAAACTATTCTACAACATTTTAGTAATTATTTACCTCTCAGATGTTGATCTTTCTGATGATAAAGGTCATTATGATAGCAATCGATGAGAAGAATTAATAAATAATTGCAGAAATACGGTATTTGAGGGTTTCTTTCTCTTGCACGATTTGACTCAAAAACTAATCAACACATCGTCATTTCATAACAAGCTTAACTTTCAAGTTTGGTATTTTTCTGTCCAGGCATTTTAGCTTTAAATCATCCTCAAGAAACTGTGACACACAGACACACACACACACACACACACCAATCATCGAAATATTGATGTTTTCAGTATCAGGGGACCTTGAAAACCGAAGATCTAAATTTTTGAGGGATCTAAAGCTTTCACTCCTCCCCAATAGACGATAGGTTATGGTGGAGGAGGGCACAAAGCAAAAAGGATTTGGGGTTTACTGTAGATATACATACTCATTTTCAAACTGACTTAATTCAAATTCAGGTTTGTCTTACTTAGACTTTGGTCTTCCTGTACCGGTTAGCGTACTGGGCAACTAATGCATGCCTTTGAATTTGATCTGATCTTCTGTGTCTTCCAGTTTAACATTGACAGATTGGATGCCTTCTTGGAATGTTGCATTCCATGTCTTCTTGGCCTGCCTGCTTTTTGTCTTTCTTTGTGCGACATCCAGTACATTTCAGTGTTTAGTAGGCACTCAGTGGGGAGATGCAGAATGTGTCTGGCCAGTTGCATTTGCTGTTCGGTAACAAGATTTAGTAACTTACTTGAGCCAATCCATTGCAACTCATTGGTTATATGGTCCAAGTAAGACATGTGGAGTATCTGACAAAGACAGCATTGGTGGACGACATTTAGTTTCTGGGCAACCCATTTGGTATTCTCCCACATTTCACAGGCACAGATGGCCATTGGGACAACAATTGTACTGTACAACAAAATCTTTATGGTAGGGCTGATTGATATCGAGGACCAAATCAGACAGAGCTGATAAAATGCTGTGGATGCCTTGCTGATTCTGCTCTTCATATCCTTCTCAGCGAAACCATCGCAAGCCACAACACTGCTGAGATGAGGTGAATTCCTGAATGTCTTTGATTACTTGCTGGCCAGTTTGTCTTGTAATTGACTCCAATGGCCTTGACTTTTATGGCACAGATTCTTAGCACAGATGATTACATAGAAAACAAAACATTTTCTTACGAAGGAGCATCAGTTCAGATCATACTCATGTTCAAATTCACCCAGGAATATGCAAAGTCCAAGATTTGAACACACTTTTATAGAAATCATCCAGGGGAATACTGTGCATACTGTGATTAGTATGGTGAGGGGGCTAGGGTGATGAACTTTATATTTTTTTTCCTCTGCTTCACTGTGAGTGTGACCCTTATCAACTCACTTAGCCTGTTGAAGGCATTTTTAGATGATGTGGACACTTGGGGGAGCTGTTTCCCCATGAAACCCAACAGACAGATACACTGGACACAAGTTTAAAAGCACTAAGAAGACTTTTAATTCTTTTTCTTTCACTAATGCCTCCAAATCACCATATTCGCAAAACACACAATAAATAAACACAATAATTCTCCTCTTCTCCTCTTAGCAAGCTCTGTCACACTCCCTCCCTCCCAACTCCAGCTCCGTTGCTGGGTCTCCACCAGTCCTTTATATAGTTCTTGACCCGGAAGTGCTTCTGTCCTTCCATCTATGTGACTTGTGAGTACTACTGGGCTATATGGGAAAAAGAAATCCCCATGTCTCCCTGTAGCTTGAAATTACTATAACTGTCTATTTTAAATACCATCTAATAATAAAATGTAGTAAAAAGTAAAAGTAAAAAAGTAAGAGTAAAAGTAAAAAAGGAAAATGTAATAAAACATAATAAAAAGTAATAAAAGATTAAATTACCTCACAATATTATGAATTGCTTTATCCTCTAACTTACATTTTATAATGGTTGCTTTTTTGCATTTCTATTCATATATTGTTTGGGATATTTTTCTCTTTCATTTATCGCATGATTCTCTTTGTTCTTGATTTTTATTATATGCAGCTATTTTCTATTCATTTTCTTTTTTTTGACATTCATTATCAGCTCTTGCCACTCTTTTTCAATTGTGATCTAAAATTTGATGTTCTTGAATAGATAATTTGCTTTTCTGCTTTGCCATTATAACTGACTGCATTGAAGGGCGAGTTAACACTGTGAGTGTCACGGGGTGGTACAGAGAGAGGATGTGTGCAGTAGGAGTAATGATTGGGCAAGCGGTGTGGAGATCAGGTCAGGTTAGGGAGCATGCACGTACACAACGTGTTTCCACACCCACTACATGACGAAACAGCTTGGGATCCTGATTGGCAACCACCCAGGCAGACACACGGTCCAGTCCCATCCTCCAGAATTGACCCTCTGTCACTGCCAGGTGTTACGTGGGCATCCCTTTGGCCTGGTCCAGCCACTTGGATCCTCTTGGGCTGCAGTGATCTTAACTGACGTTCCCTTACAATATGGGTAATGTGCCTCATTCGGGACTCCATGAGCAACCAGTCATTCGACACAAAGTCAAACCAGCGGTACCCAAGTATTCTCTTTAGAGACTCAGTATCAAAGGAGTCCAGTCTTCATCTCAGGTCACTGGATAGCGTCCATGTCTTGCAAACATGTAGCAAGACAGGAAGCACCAGAACTCTAAAGACTTGGACCTTGGCCTTTTTTATAAGTACTGGGAACTCCACACACCCTTTTTCAGTGACCTCATGACCCACCATGCACTCCCAATCCATCCACTGACTTCATAGGAAGAGTCACCACACATGAATGTCGCTGCCTAGATACGTAAACCTCTCAACAAGGTCGACACTCTCTCCACAGACAGACACACTGCTGATGGTCGTGCCTAAGAGGTCATTAAAAGCCTGGATGTTGGTTTTTATCCGGGACACTCGCAAGCCTAGACACTCAGACTCCTCACTCAGTCTCTGAAGAGCCCCGATCAGAGCCTCTATTGACTCTGCGAGGGGAGACTGAATAAAGCGGACATGATGGAAAACTTTTTTAATATAATAGAGAGAAACCCCAGGGGCTAAGTAGCTTTCTTAGTGTGTGTTTCATGAATGACCTTTCACATGCAACCTCAGAGGCTAAGCACTATTCCTCAGCATGTATTTCAGAATAAAACCTCAGAGGCTAGGCAGCTTAACATGTGTGACATTTAATTTGAATGCAATTATTAGAAGAATACTCAGTAAATATGAATGTTAAGACTGTGATCCTGAGCTTTCAGTCTGTGTCCACAGGAATAAAGTTCTATACCTGTTCAGCATTAACACTGTTGAAGATCAGACATGGTTTACAGTGACTAACCAGTAAACTCAAAATTATATACAGCAGCAAAATAATACAAATACATTTTGGATAAGAACTGTTGGGAGATTGCCCCAAATTCCAAATTGAACCTTGGGTAAGAACCTTCTTATATTCTGTTGTATTGCTTAAAATTAAATTTGGAGCATCAACTAACAATCAAACACCTGCAGATCAATAGGAATGAGGTGTGACACTGGGAATGTGAAACTGATGAAATAGACTCAACCTGCAAGTATGTTCTTTAACCAAACAGTTCTTGTCTCCAAGTAAGGCCAAAGGCTAAACTGAACTTTGCTTATCTTCTGAGAAAGAGCTGGCTTGCTTGATCATCTGATCATTCAATTGGCTTTAATTTTCCAGTTCTTGTGGTGATGCATCTGAATTCGGCAACAGTTGTTTTTCCAATCAGATCTTGTTTTCCTGCTTTTTAATGAGTAAAGTAGATGTGTAGACAAGGTTATTGTTGATGTAATGCTTAGGATAGGCATCTGTACTCAGTTTATTTATGGTGGGTCAATTAATAAAAACATTCTCCTGCCCACACTTGCTCCAATATCCTACACTGTCAATGCCCAAGTGTAAAAAAATAAATAAATAAATATTTTACTAAAATGTTTTTAAATATTTTACTTTTTATTTTATACTTTTTTTAAATATACAGTAATATTAAGAATGTAAGAGTTAATTAAAATAAGAAGACACAATAAACTAACTTTGTTTTTTCATTCTTTTAGTCTGCCTCAGCACAGACTCACGCAGACACCCACTTTCAGCTACACAAGGATGATTTAGAGCAGGGGTGCCCAATGCGTCGATCGTGATCAACCGGTAGATTGCAAAGGTAGTGCAGGTAGATTGCGTTGTATTCAAAAAATTTTTTTTTAAACATTAGTCTATCATATATCCTCCCTATGGCATTTGCCACTTGATTGACATACAGAGCGGCCAGTCTGAGATCTTTCTTCTAACACACTGGTCATCCCACATGCACGATCAAATGCGCGAGCTATTACGAAACTCCGGCTGTGATCTAGTTAGCCTTCCAATTAATATTGACTAAAGAAGGGATTCTAAAAAAAATGTTTGTTGAGGGTATGTTGTGCTGGATGTGGAATTTGAAGAGGATTTTTTTTCTCACAATGTCACAATCGAAGTGCGTTTGTCTGATCTGTCAATCTATCATTGCTATTCCAAAGAAGGAAAATATGGAAAGGCACTTTCAAACTTCATAAAAACTACGAAACTGACTTCCTTCAGAAAAGCGATCTGAGAAAGAGAAAGGAGAGGGAACTAAAATCGCAGTTAATCGGACAGCCCTCATTTTTCACTCGGCTGAATTTAAAAGCTCCTTGACTGCATTATTCGGCTCCACTTATTTATGCGAGTCTGCCTTTTCCCACATGACGATTATTAAATCCAAATACTATAGTGACCATAAATGTATTGAATTTTTATTGTGCCATAAAGGTTATTCAGTTTTGCAAGGTACGACAACATATATTTTATGTATAAAGTATACTCCTATATATATATATAATGTAGGTCGATCATTTCAACCTGGTCATTTTAAAAGTAGCTCGCAAGCCAAAATAGTGTCGGCACCCCTGATTTAGAGTCACTTATTGACCTAGCAGGGTTATACCTTGACTGTTAAAGTAAACCAGACTCTCTAGAGAAAGCCCAAGTGAACACAGGAAGAATGGTAACATACAAACCACCCTCCCAAAATACACCTGGGATCCAGAGGCAATTTCACTTTGCTTTCCCAAAGGCACTTGGAAGAATATAGGAAATGAAAATGCTGTTGCTGCTGTTACTTGCTGAAATCACAATGGGCCAAAATATCCTAAATGAACAAGGTCATTGTTTTGTAAAGTCAAGATGGTGCTGGCCTGCGACAGTGTATCATTTACACATCACTGTTCTAGTTTTTTAGTAATTCTTTTGCTGATTTTTCCAAAATATCTGTGCACCTCTCATTTAAAATGTTCATGTCCATAAACAGTTGGATTTGACATTCAGAGACTTGAACTTACTACAGAGAAATCAATTCGAGCTACATACACAGTAGGAGGTCCTGAAACGTGAATGTACCCCTTATGAGAAGGACCAAGGCATTGCAGTGGACTCATCGCTGACCACCTCCAAGTTCAAGTTCAAAGTTTATTGTCATGTGCACAGTAAGGAAACATGTTTCCCTGTACAATGAAATTCTTTCTTTGCTGTCCACACCAAATGACAAAACCAACGTATAAAGATAAACATAAATAATAAGTAGCAGATAGATAATAAATAACAGAGGCAACATAAAGTATAACAACAGACAGACAGTAAGCAGAAGCAATTAAGACAGATGATCACATGTTAGGCTATAGGGGCTGACTTGGGGGTGCAAGTTAATGGACGTTACACATAAGCTATAAATGTAGTGGCAAGGCCTCATCGGGAGACATCTGTGGTTTTGGTCTTCTAATTACAAAACAGACATAGCAGCATGGAGAATGTTCAAAGAAGAGCAACTACGCTTATTTGAGGATGGCACGGTATAACTTATGATGAAAGAAACAGTAGTGTTTAAACTTACGAGAAGAAATCTGTATGGTAGGTCCAAGTTGTTATTTTAAATTTAGTTCTTTAGAAAGAACGTAGGGATACACATCGAAACTTGTTAAAAGTAAATGTCGTACAAACACTAAAAAGTTTTTCTTCACACACTGAATAATTGTCCAAGTCCTATGGCAGACAGTAAGACATTCAAAATGAAGTGATGTGCTTTGTCAGTCTGAATGGTTTGTTGGTTGGGAACATATGCTGATTACAGCGACATCACTGCACCCACCACACAACAAACCACCTGGATTGGGACCCGAGTGCAGCCGTGCAACGGGTGACACCTCAGCACCATACTGGAACTGTGTGAGATTTTTTACAGTGGCTGGAGTGCCAATCCTGCCACCAACCCCCAAGTTTTATCTGCAAGTTAGAAGATCTGCTGAATGGTTTGTTCTCACCAAAATCGTTCATTATTTGAGAACACACCAAAAAATTAACTACTGTACATATAGAACTAGAATAAATTCTCAATATCCAACACCCAAAAAACCTGACCGAAATTGAACTTGAAAAGACATTGTAGTGATCCCAAAATCCAAATGAAGCTTCAAAGCTAAATCTATTAGGTAAGCATGTATAAGAAGAAACTAAACTAAGTCAAACCAACCCAACCCAATCCAACCTAACAGTAAAGAGAAAGCTATTACAGAGACGGATGTTATCACTCAATTCCTCAGCAAAGTACAGAGGCTTCTTTTATTGAGCCTCAGGTGACAATTGTAATTAGCTGAAGATTGGAGACATCGCCTCTCTTCGATTCAATCATAAAAGAAAGTGAGAAATGGAAGGAAAGGAAAGCAATGCGGCTGAAACAAAATCCTAATGCCTAAACACTATTGAACTGCAATGCTAATAAGAAGGTATCAAATACAGGAAACAATTACAGGATATCGTTTGCAGTGTCCTCCATGTTTGTTCATATGAGGGATGACTGAAAAGTGTTTTTCTTTCAGAGGGAGTAATGGGAATGTCCTGCAGGTGTTTGTAAATGGCAAACATCGACATGTGATAACGTGCAGCTGAACCACTGTATTTTTCAGTGTTCTGTCACACCAAGTTGAAGCACCTCATACATGTCGTCATGGAAGATGAAGAAGACGTTCCCGTTGGAGTACAGCAGAGGTGTGTGATTGAATTTTATGTTAAGCTTGGGAAAAGCAGTAATAAAACTCTTTAAATAATACGGCAAGCATGGGGCGATGAAACGATTAGCCGTGCTGCTGTATTTCAGTGGTGGAAGCACTTTAAGGTCAGCAACACGCTGACAGTCTTATTACTGTAGCAAGAACACTGTTCAAATGTCAGAGAGGATTCCTGATTCCTTAATCTCGATTATGACATGTGAGCCTTCTGTCTTCTTGCAACAGCGTTGGAAATGTCGACAATCCATAACCCCAGTGGATTGCACTTATCAAATCATTTCATCACCGTATGCTTGCCATAACAATTTGAGAGTTTCATTGCCACTCCTCCCAAGCTTAATATAAAATTCAGTCACACACCTCTGCTGCACTCTCACATGAACGTCTTCTCCATCTTCTTCGTACAAGATGTTTCCACTCTTTGTGACAGATCGCTGAAGAATATGTTGGCCCAACTGCAGGTTCACAAACGTTGATGTATGCCATTCACAAATACCTTCATGGCATTCCCATGCCTACCTCCATGAAACAGAAACAGGGAGTCTCTTTACTTTTCAATCAGCCCTTATATTTAAACCTTTTTCTTTTAGAACTTTGGAATATCAATTGAAAAATGTAAATAATCATTAATAATCTGAATTTCTTTTAATATCTGCTGTCTGAATAGCAGACATCCTAACACATATATTTCTGGGCACATGATTCTGTTTGTTCAGTTAATTTGTGTGCTTTGGAATCTTTATATGATATTTGAAGTCTCTATTTTTAAAGATCAAAATACTGCTTATTAAACTTCTCAAAAGAGTTATTCTGGAAAACATCTAACAGCTTTTGAGGCCTTCACATGTCTTTTGAGTTAGATACCAAAATGATGAGGCAGATGATGCATCTTGTTCAAAGAACAGGAAAAAATAAATATTTTTAATAAAACGGTCCTTTTCTTTATGCAGAGCAGCTGTCAGGCAAACTAAAAATGAAAACGTGTTCCTTTTGAAATGGAATATTTTCAAAGATTTGTTTAGAACTTTGGTGAATGAGCTTAAACATGTTTTTCATGTAAGTAAATAATAAAGAAGAGTAAATAAATTACCTCAGTCAAGCCTTATAGCTGATCAGAGGCCTCGTTATGTAGATTCCTGGTAGCACAATGTGAGATGCAGGAAAATGCTGCACAAAGACAAGACAGATTTGATGCCTGAATACTTGCAGTAATTAGCAGTGTCGGGTACTATACCAGGCTCTTAAATGGAGAAATGTTTTTGCAATCAATCTTGAGATTTTTTCCTTTTCTTTTTTACTCAAAGCATAAGAAAGCAGAGGAAAAATAGCATATTTTATGTTGTGTAAAACTTTGGATATTTGAATATTTTGCATGTTAATATCATTATTAGAATAAAACATTTTTAAAAAATCACAAAATGTCTAATGAATAGCTTAGCTTTATACTGATATACTGCCCCTGTTTTTTTCCACTGTCACTTTAACACAATGAATTTCTTTAATTCTATTATGTACACAAAATTTATAATTTGTACAAATGTTTAGAAAAATAAAGGTTATTCCAATAAAGACAGTATAGCTAACAGGTTGATACAATTTGTAATTAAAAAGAAGTATATTGTATATAATGATAATAATGATTATGTAATGCATTGCATTTCTTTGAGCTCACTTTAATGTAAAGTTTCAATTAAGGTATACATTTTAGGAAAATTAAATGGTAAGATTCATTCATCTATATACAGGGAGTCCCTGCAATTTAAAAAAAACTATCAATATCTATCTATCTATCTATCTATCTATCTATCTATCTATCTATCTATTATATAGTGCCTTTTACTTCTATCTATCTATCTATTATTGTGAATTTCCCCTTGGGAAATTTTTCATATTCTGCACTTAGCTTTGCAGTCTCCAATATCACTGAAATGCAGCCAGATGCTGCTTCTTTTTCGGCTTTCACTCTTTTCGTTACTCTTCTTTTTTCTTCACGATGCGCTTGCATTTAAATCTGGCTCCTCGTCTGTCGCAGCGACAGATACACAGAGCGACAGTGTTGCTCTGTGTACCTGGCCTGTACCAACACTCGCTGTCTTCGGAGCGTCTGCCCCCCTTCCTTCTTTCACATAATGGTATGATCCTAGTCCAATGTGGAGCGGCCGAAGTTTCGGCTCTGCTCGACGGACATCGGCTCCTCTCGTTCACTTGAAAGCATCGGCACTTAGAGCCGGCTCATTCGCGAACGACACATCACTATTACTTTCTCACTTGCGCTATAACGCGTACTGCAAACCTCGCGCTATACTCCGCTAACTTAAAAGCCTTGTGCAGCGCCTGTCAGTTGAAAATTGATTGTTTGCTTGCTTTTATCTCTCTCTCTCTGCTCCTAGCGGAACTGTCATCTCTGACTTGTCATTGAGCACATTTAAGCGCATGTGTTGCAGTGTTTGAATAAAAATCCTTCTTGTTTCTACGACCTCCTGTGTCTCTGTGCAAATCATGCATTGACAGAAGTTCCCCTTTGGTTGGAATTGAAACTGTGATTAAATGCATTATTTTTTTAATGCATTATGGAGCACATGCATCGAAGCTTCTCAGCTGTGCGATTGTCAATGTAACATTTTGTAAGTAGTGCCTGGAGGATTCAGTGTGGAGAAACTCGAGAGATAGCGTGTGTATTAACTTGTGGATTTTTCTGTGAGTATTTGGTAGCAGTCTGACGAAGTTGCTTCGGAAGACGGCGTTAGCTGAGCTCAGCTCAGAGCGAAATGAGGTAAATGGGGGTGATGATGACGTGACTCCCCCACCCGCCTTAACTGCCAATCCCCCACAAACACAGTCTCTCGGAATTTGCATAAGCACACCCCTTCACCTGCAATTTTAACTTAGTTACAAAGTGATCAAAACTCTCGTTTATATCCTGCGTCCTCTCATTAAACTTGTATCCCGCATTACCTGTGGGCATGTGAAACGCCAGCGGTAGCCTGTCTATGAATTTAATTTAAAGTTTAGGTTTACACCTTGCTTTCTTTCCGAGGTAGCAGCACTCATGAATATGGTAGTATATGTCACTCGCTCGCTTCTTATTGTTTTTCGCTGCCTTCTCAATTATATAATGCATGTTTTCTTAAGCGCTTTTGGAGGTCTTCCTGGCTTTCTACGCACTGCGTTGACAGTCAGTTTACGTGATTACGTGGGAGGCGTGATGATGTCACACGAAACTCCGCCCCCCCACGTCATTCCAGCTCAACTCCATTACAGTTAATGGAGAAAAATACCTTCCAGTTATGACCATTACACATTGAATTTCCAAATGAAACCTGCCCAACTTTTGTAAGTAAGCTGTAAGGAATGAGCCTGCCAAATTTCAGCCTTCTACCTACACGGGAAGTTGGAGAATTAGTGAGTGAGTGAGTGAGTGAGTCAGTCAGTCAGTGAGTGAGTGAGTGAGTGAGTGAGTGAGTGAGTGAGGGCTTTGCCTTTTATTAGTATATATATATATATATATATATATATATATATATATATATATATATATATATATATATAAATGCAGAGTCTGCGGCTTCATTTTGCAGACATGCTTGCCCCCCTTGTCTATTGGCGGCTAAGCAAGTTTTTCTCTCGTTTGCCTTTCTTCGGCGGCTTCACTTTGGAGACAGAGCCACTTTCTTTCAGCTTCATGCTGTAGCCTTGTACACCTTTCTTCTTCCAACTCATTAACCTGGGGTCGCCTTGATGGCTCTTTGAGCTTCATGCTGTGTCTTCACACTTCCAGGCTGGACAGACAGACACACAAACTTCCACACACATAAGTTTATATATAAGATCTATCTATCTATCTATCTATATATATATATATATAGATATATATAGATATATGATTATAGATATATATAGATATATGATAGGGGATGATGGGGGCATCACTGAGTGCCAAGCCCTGGAGACAAATGACATGAACACAGTCACAGGTTCAAATATATAATAGTTTATTTTTGTCCAAGTTCCTTTACACAGCACTGTATACACAGGGACAATGAATCCTTACTCTTTCTTCTCTGCTCTTCCCTTGTTTTCCTCTGCCTCCTGACTCCAACCCCCCAAGGTAAGGCTTCCCCATCTCCTTAATATTTCACTTAACAACACTGTCTCGGAAAAATATGTGCATTTCAGCAAACATTTACAAACAGAGCTGTATTGGCAGGTATTATGAACTAGGAGTTACAAAAGCTACAAAACCCTTCCAATAGTATGTACTAGAGGGGGAAAACACTGTCAAAATCCATGGCTAGACACAAAGAGCACCTCGAAGAATCTTTATAAAATAAAATAAAAATTCTTCACAAATTAGTATTGAATTATACATAAACTCTGATGAGCAAAAAGGCAAAACCAAGTTGCCGAGGACATAAGACAATCCAAAGCCCCAATACAGTCAGTCAGTCATTATCCAACACGGGTCTCCTTACTGCGAGGCAGCAGCCCTACCATTGCACCACCGTGCCACCCAGCCCCAATACAGTGATCCAGAAATGTAATGAAACATGGAGCATGAAGGTCAAAAGTCCCAATAATTCACAAAAGCACAGACAAAAAAGGTACAAGAACTCACCAAACTCCCAGAGCACATTTACAATGAACCTCTAGGAACTGTGCAATACCATCCAGAGCTATGGGTGGGGTGCAGTTCCTAGTGGTGATTGGCATGTGGCCCCACCTTGTGGGGGACCATCCACAAAACACATGGAACATCACCAAGGCATAGGACACACAGCACTTAATAAACAAAACAAGCAACATAAATAAATGATAAAAAAAAACCCAACCAGGAGAGGATCCATGACTGAAATATAACAGGCAGGCCTTCTTTCATTTTTGCATTTCACTTTTCGCTAAAACGTTTAAAACTTTGTCACAGAAGTAAAGAAGAAATTCATATTTATTAGCAGTATAAACAAACATGAAATTGTAGCTTTCTATTAAACCCACCAGCATAACAGGAGGATTACAGTGGTGGTGACAGTGTAATCATAACCTTACCATGTAGCTCTGTAAATATATAAATTAAATATGTCTGTAAAATAAAATGACTAGCTTAATATAATTACAAAATTTAATGTAATTGAAGCATAACCCTTATCTTTAAACTTTTAGCCATAAATCCTGTTTACTGTATCTTAGTCTGCATATGCAAAGACACCAACATTACCATTCAATCAGTGCTTGTCGTTAGAGTTTTCCAGTGAGAGGCCGACTCTCGAGAACTTGCTGGGAGCGTATTTGAAGAGCTGAATCAGTCAAGTTACAGGTGAATGGTTGTGAATGATGAAAAATGGTAATTGTAGGGTTTTAATGCAAGTTTCAATGTAAGCCCACTTGAGAGATATTTATACTTTACATTGAGTAATCCTTCAGCACTGCATTCAAAGCCTAGCACTGAAGTCCTGTGGTCTTGTTAATCATTTCATGTTTATGTCTTCTATGCTATTATTAGTAGTATTGCGAATTAAAGCAAAATGACTCCTTTTACTGACTAACTAGAAAGATTACAATATGCAAACATTCAAGGCTAGTCATGCCTCTTCTTATTGTAATCCTTCTAGTTAGCCAATAAAAGCTGTCATTTTGCTTAACTTCTCACTACATCCATAATGGCTAACATGGTACAACACCCTAGTACTATTAGTAGTATCGTTACTGTTACTATTGTTGGATTATTATTTTTGTTATAGGCTATCATTTTTTTTTCTCCTACAATGACAAGTCGGAGCTCATGGTCATTGTCATTGTTGTGGGTGCCACCAGGAGATGGTGCAGGTGCTGCAGAGGCCTGATTTCATAGTCATGTAATTTTCTAACCCACTTAATCCAGACCAGGATGATAGGTTATGGCAAGGCCTATCTCAGCTAGCAAGGGGCCGAAGGCTTGAACAAACCCCATACAGGTAGAAAGTCCATGACAGGTTGAACAAACACTAGGGCCAAATTAGCATTGCCAATTCACCTAACCTGCATCTCTTTGGAAAGTGGGAGAAAACCAGAGCACCCAGAGGAAACCCACTCAGGGACGGCAGAGCACATGCAAACTCCATGCCACCCTAATTTTATATTGTTTGCAAGTATCAATTGTAGAAAGCCAATAGTAAAGGTAAATTGTCAGGTAAGAATATGTTTTTGTTGCCGCCATATCATTTGGACCAAACAGTACTTCTACTGGCTTTTGTATGACTTTATCTTTTTACCTTTTTTCTATTTTTTCTATTTATTTTTTTTCTCAATTTACTGATCACTTCTACCACTTTCTTTTATGTGGAATATTGCTTTTTGTATCAGTATACTGCTGATGGATTATGTGAATTTCCCCTTGGGATTATTAAAGTATCTATCTATCTATCTATCTATCTATCTATCTATCTATCTATCTATCTATCTATCTATCTATCTATCTATCTATCTTTTCTACTCAGTACCTCGCACATATGTAATTATTTTTGAATTAATGTTTAATTGTGTATGGTAAGAGTAAGGTAGATTTATCTTAAGAAAAATACACAGTACAATCCTAGTTCAGTGGCAACTTTTTTGAATTGCTGGGAAAAACAAAGCTGACCAGTTATCCAATGAATTGCATAGCCAACATCTGCACAAAGCAATATGTGGATCTGAGTAACATGTGTGTAAGTTATTAAAAAATAAACTTTCAGGATTTTCTACACTTGGTCATACTCACCTGTGTTTCAGCTGGGTCACTGACCCTGACAGACCACCCTTGTGTTTACATGTGGAGCTCCATGGCTAAATAAATTAGCTTCTGAACAGCTGCTCAAGCCGTAAGACTTTAGAGTTTACTCAGTCTGACCCATCTTGAGGTATTAGACAGATTTTAGACCTTGAAAATCCACAGTGAGTGAAGGAGGTGATCGAGTCCAAAGTAATAAATACCATAATTTTTGAACAGCTGGGTCACTGTTCAAAAATTTACTCAGTATGACCCCACTTAAGTAAGGGTCATAACACTGGTCATAACACACAAGTGGAAGAATCAGAACAAAAGACTCAGAACACAAAAATGAATCAGAGACACGCAAATAAATGACCTTCTAAGATAGATTATGTAAAACTAATGCAAAGAATGTAATCTGAATATATAATGAGTAGTCATTGAATTAATCTTTACTTCATTTAGCATTTTTAAAGCATCAGATATCATATTAAGTAAAGTCCATGTATTAAAGCTACTTGTTCACACTACCTAGAACTATAATAACATGCACTGTACAGTACAACACGAACCATTATTAACTCGTCAGTTACATGCAGAAGAGGAAGGTACAACTTACTGTACAGTAAGAAATACACATTTTTGTTTTAAGAATTATTGAATAAGTGGACACTTTTTAAAATCTGTTTAAGAGGTCCAGCAGAGCAAACCTGCAGTGAGTACATCAAATTGAGCATGTGTGTTATTAATAAAGGGTAAGAAATGTTGAATTTCCTTTCTGTGGCTGCTTCCTGAGAGAGAGATAGATAGATAGATAGATAGATAGATAGATAGATAGATAGATAGATAGATAGATAGATAGATAGATGTGAAAGGCACTATACATAGATAGATAGATAGATAGATAGATAGATAGATAGATAGATAGATAGATAGATAGATAGATAGATAGATAGATAGATATGTAATGCCCAATAGATAGATAGACTACACCAGTGCATGCTCCCCAACTTGACCTGACCTCACCTAACCAGGGAGCAAATGTGCTGCCATTTCCAACCTATATGCATAGTATTTTGATTTAAAATTGTTTTTAATTTGATATCCTTTATTAATTCCCAAGTGGAAATTGTCTTTTCACATGACCTTAGGAGGTCAGAATGCAGGGTCAGCCATTTTACAGCACCCTGGAGCAATTTTCAGGTCAAGAGCATTGCTCAAGGACCCAATGGAGGAAGAACCCTTTTGGCAGTAACAACATTTGAACTATCAACCTTCCAGATACCAGTGCAGATCCTTAACCTTAGAACTTCCATATATATGATTTTTATTCTGAAGCAAACTTCTGAGCCACGTAGCTGCAGTATCATCACATGTGCAGTGTAAAGTGAAAAGTAAAATCATGAACAACTCCTACAAAGTATGTGGGTGAAGTTACTTACTAGGCTAATCAAACAAGCTGAATGGAATGAATGATTCTTTTTTGTTTGTCAGACTTCTTATGTTCTTAGCAATTATTCAGTTTCCGAAGCTTTACTGGAAAGAAACACAGTACAACTAGAGGGCAATGGATTATGTTTTGTTTGCAGAGATTAAATATCATAAAAATGTATTCCCAATTTTGAATAATTGGAGGAAACCTGATATGTCTTATTAAAAGGCTTTTCATGAAGCAGTAATCATTTTTAATTATGTGCAGTTTTTTGTTATTAATATTACTAATTGGTCTGAAAATATCAACTGTTTGGACTCCCAGTGATAACTAGTTGGTTTAAGGAAAGGTTAGAATGGTGCAGTAGTATAGTGAGTGTGTGCCTGAGTGTGCCCTGCTCTAGACTGGCACTCCATCCAAGGCTGGTTCATGCTTTGTGCCCAGTGCTGTCAGGATGGGCTCTGCCCCCACACCACAGGATAAAGCAGGCTTGAGTTTTAAAAATGTTTTCATGATTGTTTTTCTTGCATAGTCTATATTACCAAGCAAATCTATCTGATAGCATTAAGATACAGCATGACATTTTGCATAAACACTTGTGAACCATTGATCACCACCAGTATGTACGAGCTTATTAAAGTTAAAGTTATTAAACTCTAAAGTTGTATGACATGCAGTAAGTAATCGTGACAATGATTTTAAAAATACAATGAAATAAGGCTATTACGAGTACTTTATAGAATTTCTTTCACTGTCAGTCATTTTCAAAACTGCTTTGTCCTGAACAGGGACACAGGGTGGGACTGGAGCCTATCCCACCTAGCAAAGGGGGGCAAGGCAGGAACAAACCCTGGGCAGAGAGCCAGTCCATCACAAGGTGAACACACAAACACACACATGCATATGCATACAGAGACACGTACACTCACACACAAACTACACACAAACACAACATGCACCCACACGCACACACACACACATATCCACACCCACACACATACATACACGCATACACAGACAAACACACACGCAGACACACACACACACACACAATAGGGTTGCCAATCCATTTAACTTGCATGATTCTAGTCTGTGGGAGGAAACTGGAGTGCCCGGAGGAAACTCACACAGACACGGTGAGAACATGCAAACTCCATGCAGGGAGGATCCGCGACATGAACCCAGGCCTCCAAATTTTAATTTTAATACTCTTCTTATATAAGTTACAAACTGAATAATAGCATTGCATATTAAAATGTTAAATTGACTTAAGCATTCTCATACTAAATTCTGTGATATTAATTGTTTTTAAGAGGTTAGAGAAAATAAGTGAAAATATTGAGATGATAAATAAAGAAGAGAAGATGAATAGGCATCAGCTTTTAAGTGTGTTGAGAGTTGAGGCTGAAAAGTATTTTACTATAATGCAGAACAAGGTTAGAAGCTGTGAGAGATTAAAGAAAACTCCATAGCGTCTAAATAAAGAGCTAAAAAAGAAGTTACAAGCGAAAAAAAATCAGTGTCATGGACTGAGAGTCCCAAAGCACGTAAGTACCAATAAGTTAAGAAGAATGTAGTCCCAAACTCTTCCAATAACCACCTAGAGGAGGATAAAGCATTAAACCCTGGCTAGAAATAAGGGCAACCACTGGCTCTTTATAAACATAAAAAGGTTTATTTCACAACAAACATCTGTTAATACATGAAGCACAGTAAAGCACAAAAGACAAAACAAAGCTGCTTAAAATCAATAAGGCAATCCAATTCAAACTATGTCACAAAATATTTTTTCAAAGAGTGGTCAAAAGACTAAGCAAACAGGATGAAAATTCAATAATTCACAATAAAGACAGTAAACCCTCATCATCTCACCAAAACTCCAAAGCTCATTCAAAATGAACCGCCAAGAACTGCGGGAGACCCTCTGGATTTATACCAAACAGTACTGAAGGGCAGATGATGTACTTTTGGCTAAATGGTTACAGTGGGACTTGGACAGCAGGCAGGCTTGGACAGATTTGTGGCAGATTAAATTTAAGGTACGTAAATGCAAAGTATTACACATAGAAAAGTTAGATTCACGTACACATGAGAAGTCTGAATCTAGAACTATCTGAATCTGCCTTATGAGAAGGATCTGGGAATAATAGTGAAGTCATCAACATCAAAACTGTACAGAAACCATTAAGATAGATAATAAGCTGTTAGGTTATATAGTACAAGGTCTGGTGTACAATTCAAGCGATGTTATGGTTAAGTTATTTAACACACTAATAAAGTTTCAGCTGGAGTACAAAAAAAGACATAGCAGCACTAGAGAAAGTCCAAAGGAGAGCAGCTAGGCTACTTCCGGGACTGAGAGGCATGAGCTATGAGGAAAAATTGAAGGAGCTGAACCTTTTCACTTTCAATAAACTAAGACAAGGAAGTGACATGATTGGAAAGAGTACAGCGGATCCCAACTATTACTTTAGAATGAGTTCTTCAGCAAGAACACGGGGACAGAGATGGAACTCATTAATGGAAAATTTCGTACAAAGTTTGGAAAGTTTTTCTTCACACAGAGAACAACAGATACATGGAATAAGCTACCAAGCACTGTGATGGAGGGTAGGACTGTAGAGACCTTCAAATCTCAACTTGATGTTATTCTGGAGTAACTAGGTGGATGGGATTGGCAAGCTTTGTTGTGCTGAATGGCCTGTTCTCCTGAAAACTGATTTCATGATAGATAGATAGATAGATAGATAGATAGATAGATAGATAGATAGATAGATAGATAGATAGATAGATTTTTTTGTCTCAAGGGGGTTATTTAGCCTTTTATAGAAGCTTAAAAAAGTTCTCCACATGTCTGTGTTTCACTTTTGTTTTCTTCAGGATACTTTGGCCTTCCTCAAGCATTCCAAATCCCATATTAATTTAACTGGAGACTTCAAATTTCCTGGGCTAAGTGGATGCATGGGCTTGCATGGATGAACCTTTTTTGCAGTTGTAGTTGCAATTGTAGTTACAGTATTGAAGAGGCATTTTAATCGTCCAAAAATTCGACCTCGAGATTTTGATGAATCTCGATATTTTAGACCTCCCTGAGTCTGATTTACTTTCTCATAGGGAAAATATTGTAATCGTCCAAAAATTCAATTTCGAGATTTTGATGAATCTCAATGTTTTAGACTTACGTGAGTCTGAAAATACCATTTTTGAAATTATGTCTGTCTGTGTGTATGTAAACACTTTAATTTAGGTTAACCAAATTTTACATACAAGTATTAGGTACAAAACTTAGATTTCTAACAACTTTTGAGCTCTTTCTGCTAACCAGAAGTGGTACTTTTTTATTCATGTAGCTGCAGAGTCTAATTTATTCAACTTTACTTTCATTATAATTGTTCAATATATAATTAATTTGAATTGTTGTTGATGGTTCTTCAATGTACATAACATAAAAATATTATCATTGTCTTGCTGTTTACTCAAATATCCATCCCCATATCTGATATACGAGAAAGTCTAGGGGAGACCACTCCTGATTTTTTTGTATGTGGTCACCCTCAAAAATCTTCCATTTTTACATTAATGTTGTGTTTAGAGATTGCTGTCACTCCCATATTCTGTAACGGGTGTACACATTAGAGATCTGTTACATTGAGCCCTGGAACACCTCACCATCGTCTTTCAACTAGCCTATAATGATCTGTCGAGTCGGTGTCAAGGCATCGATGTGGCACATGCTGACATACCCAATGTGAAGATGCTTCACCTCTAGGATACGAACCTCATTCCCATGTTGTTGCTGTGCTTTCCCAACATAGAAGCTGATAGTCAGCTGAGTTCAAGAAGGCCCAGGTGAAGCCAGGTGGCTACCAAAGATACTGATTTTTTTTATAATACTTTATTATTAATCCCCTAAAAGGAACTTGTCTTTTTGCATGACATTTGGAGGTCGGAGCACGGGGCCAGCCATTGTTCAACACCACTATTGTGAAGTTCAGGTTAAGGGCCTTGCTAAAGGGCCCAACAGGGTAGGATCCCTTCTGGCAGTAATGGGATTTGAACCTTCCACATACCAGCACAGATCCTTAGCCTCAGAGCTACCACTCCAGAGCATTTGTGGTGCCACTTATACACTTTTTGTAACAGACTCATTTGATCCCCTTACACTTGTGCAACACAAAATGTTATTTCTTTTAAGCCCTTTAAGACTCTGAATGGGAATTTCATTTTATGATATTTTAACAGCTGGTTTCTGTAATACTTTAAATGTAAATGTATTTTTGATTTCATGGCATAGTCATTGCATCATTTTCCAATGCACATTACATGCCAGCAATAATAAAAAATAAAAATGAAAAAAAAAAAAGATGTTTTGGCTTCAGAATAAAATACAGATTAGCACCGTCGTTTTGATGGGGAAAAGTCAGACTGGTGGAACTTGTGTATTTGTAGCAGATGTAGACTGAAGTGCAACGTGTTACTATGAGGCAGAAACATATAAATAAACAAATAAGTGTGTGAACTGAGAATTATAATTTCTATTGTCACCAGTTGTTCACTTATTCTTCCAAGTAAAACCAATGGAAAAAACAAAAGCAATTTTATCCTGATCCCCATTTAATTAAAAGCACTGCATATGCTTAAAACATGTGCAAAGTAACTTTAATAGTGCTTGAGGGAGTTAATTATTTTAAACCTATGCCATATGCATGTGACATTGAAGAGGGGAAAGAAATGCAATAAAATATGCCTGCCAATGAATTTTTTTGTAAGGTTGAATCTGCACCAAAAGAAAAAAAAAAAATGAATAAAACAGTATCAGTGCAGTAGCTTTTGAGTTACAATTTTAATTGCCTTTTGGAAAGACTGACACATTGAGTTTTCCTGCAGTCACTTTTAAGTGTTAGATTAATTGCCTGTTGGGAAGCTTGACCTTATGGTTAAGTGCCAAAAAATAATACGTTTGGAGTTGGGGAGTTAAGCTTCACTCCAGACATACCTAGAAAGTCTGTGGAATAATGATTTAATTACTCACATGGAGGATTATATCAGGATTAGTTCCTGCTTTTAAACCAACTGGAAAATACACTTTTTATTAGAATTCAACATCTCTACAGAAAATCTCTCTTCTGGTGAGCCACATGACAGGCAGTCTGATGCTATCTTGGCCAAATCGGCTATCGGGAATAGAAAAAGTTTTATATTGGGGAAGAGGATACAGGCCTAAGTTTGTAGAACCACACAACAGAGAGAAGGATGCCTCCTTCACACTTGACATTAGCATGAGTTTTGCATCAGGATTGTATCTGGATATAATTTACCCAGAACTCCTTTATGCCTGAATTTAAACAGCATCTCCAGTAGGGATGGGAATCGAAAACCGGTTCTTGTGGAGAACCTGTTCCCACTGTTTCAATTCCTTGGAACTGTTTGCCATTTTTGCAAGCGATTCCCCTATCGATTCCAGTCACCTCGAATGACGTCACCACGTTGCGTAGCGTCATTTACCCAGCAGGAAACATGGCGCCTAAGCGGCACAAACGCTCAAAGGTTTGGATATACTTTACGAGAAAGGATGACAACAGGGCAACTTGCAATACTTGCAAAGTAGATATTTCAACTAGGGAGGAAACACTATGAATATGCAAAAGCATTTCCTCACAAAATATGCGATAACCTTAAATGAATGTCGTGTTTTTGATCTGCTCCGGACTAGTGAATCTCAACCCAGCAGCAGCGGTAATGTTTGCATATCATCTCCCGTTAATACGGCAGGTAACTAATCAACTAACATTGCATATTATGTTAGCGAGATTTGCCTTATTGCAAAACCTGCGATTACTGTGCATTGTATTTAGATGACCATGACGAGAGAGACAGACAGAGTCTGGCTGGCTCAGATGCTGGCAGTTCTCGCTGCAGTCTACCGGTAGCTTCTCCTTTCACAGAGTGTGTGCAGGCATCCTCCACCCCATCTGAGAGGGTGTTCTCCACAGCTGGAGAGACCATAAGTCCAGAAAAATCACGTATCCTTCCTGAAAAAGCAGATACAGTATGCTTATATTTCTGCAAAAGAATTGTTAATTCTCCATAGTTGATGGTTGCAGAATTGCACAGTGCACAGTTCCATTGGACTTGAGTTGATTGTATTTGTTGCTGGCTGATGTAGTTTTATTTTTGAGTGCTCAGCTCATATATACTTTTAAAAAGGAGAGTGTAAATGTTGCTGGACATTCTTGTGTAATTGCCACAGAATAATTTATGTTATACTTTGTTATTGCTACAGAAAAATATTTATTTTATTATTATTTTACATTTACATTTTTTTTTCTGGGGACCCCGTGGCACCCCATCGAGGAGCCGCTGGCTGTGGATCTCTTAAGATCTCACTGTTGGGTTTGTAAGGTCATGCTACTCCTAAATTTCTATCTTGTTCAAAGATAAGATATAAAAGTTCTAAGCTAATCGACCTGTGTGTTCTCCTTTTTTAAAAATAAGAATCGATAGGAGAATCGATAAAGAGTCGAATTGTTAAACAGAATCTAAAATGGAATCGGAATCGTGAAAATCTTCTCAATTCCCATCCCTAATCTCCAGTGTCTACATTGTGCTTCATAGAGATTTGCGCCCGTATTTACCAAGCATCTCAGAATTACTCCAACGACGCACAATAAAAGTCTCACTGGGTAAAGGATTTGTCCTATTCCAGAGAAGGACATGTCCTAGAACCACTACCAGGGAGGTGGAAGTTCATATTTAAGAATGAATGACATCATCATATTATGGCACCCTGAGCTGCAAAATGCACTCATAAAGACGTTTTGTTGTAAATCATGATGCTGTTTTCTCGTTTTCTGATACTAACCCTAAAGATTCCACACAAAAAATAATAATGATAATATTCAAAGTAGTAGGAGGAGAGGAAAAAGAAGAAGTTGGTAGGTTATTGTACTTAGCTGCACGTAATTGTTGCCATTTCAGAACAATAACAAGAATAATATGGAAATGAGCACCTAAATGAGAGACCGAGACACACACGCTGAATAAGAGTAAAGCCAGTTAATGTACGTGTTTATTCAACAATGAACGATCCATAGCCATACTTTCAGAAGTATCACCAGCAGTTACTGAAACCAGCTATGGCTATTGCCACACCAATTCTGAAATCGTGTTTACTATTTCACTGTTACCGTCGTCTTCCATGTACTGTACCTCGCTCCATGATCTTCCCTTATCTTCTGCGAGGCTCTGTTTATCCAAAATCCCAGGAGTCTCCGTCCCGGCCTTGTAAAGTGCAACGGCACTGCTCTGGGTTTCACTGCAGTTCTTGGCTGATTGCACACTCACGTGCAAATGCGAGCGAATCAGTCAGGTGCCATATTCACATCTCATGAGTGAGCGGAGGTTCATACCGGCAGAGAGCCTGTGTGGAAGGAAAAGGGAGAAAGATCAGAAGGAAAACAACAACATCATTTATTTCTATAGCACATTTTCATACAAATGATGTAGCTCAAAGTGCTTTACAAGACGAAGAAAGGTAAAACAAAAAAATGCAAAAATAAAATTAGGCGATACTAAGTAACAAAGAGTAAAGTAAGGTCCGATGGACAGGGAGGAAAGAAAAAAAAAATCCACAGGGCTGGAGAAAAATAAAACAAAATCTGGAGGGGTTCCGAGGACACGAGACCAACCAGGCCCACCGGGCATTCTACCTAACATGATCTCAGTCAGTCCTCATGGTTTTCAGGCTTCACGTGGAAAAATTAGATGATAATGGTCATGTGGACCTCTGGCCTTCAATCCATCAATGGTGCTTTGATCAGGTGATGGTGGTATAGATCGCCCCCCACAGAAAACCAGAAAAAGAACAGCAGAGAAGGTAGGAGGTTAGTACAGATTTCAGAGCCATGATAAAAACGATAATTAAAAAGGCAAATGAGAGAACAGAATTTAAGGAAGAACAACGGAGAGGAAAGACTGTGTTAAAGTAGGATGGAGGCTGGTGGTTGTTGTTGAGCCTCAGGTAGAGGAGCCTGAGGGTTGTAGAAGGGGCACTCATATTGAACTTACCTGGGGAGTAGGAGCAGCCTGTTATGCGCTGTCTCCTGAAGACACTTAGGGGCTGACAGTGGGAGACAGGTGTTAGGCTCGGCACAGTACCCAATGGATGCTGCAGGCCTGGCAACGGGGAGCCTGAGACAGGAATTAAAGGTTGACTGCACCTGTCCACGGGCAATCTCCTCTTACTGCAAGGTCCGAACAGGATAAGTAGGGAAGATAATAATAATAAATTTTATTTATATTGAACTGTTCCCATGCTCGAGGATGCTAGGCTTTAGAGAGAAGCATTGGGGAGAGAGAGAGAGAGAGAGAGAGGTTAGGAGCAGGCACTGATACAGCGCATTGCCACACCCAGCACATGACAAACCAACTCAGGATCCCAGATTAGGACCCAAATGCAGACACCTCAGCACCACACTAGTTCAGGTGGAATACCCAGGATGGAGAAATTGCAGGTTAAGGGTCTTTCTCCAGGGCCAAATGAACTAGAGTCACTTTTGGCGTTTACGGGATTTGAACAGGCCCTGTATTCGGATTCAGCGGGTTAGACAATGGATGGATGGATGGATGGAACTTTCAGATGACCAGTGCAGATCCCAAGCCTCAGAGCCACCACTCCGCCCTGGCATTGGGGCTTTGTGTTTTAAAAGGAAAAGGACTGTCTTTCAATTTTAACCTAATTTTATGGATTATTTATTGAATTGGATTTTTTAAAATCCACAGATTTCACCAGTTTTACCGATTACCTGTTTCTTTATTTATTAGAAGAAAATTTGATACACTTATTGGCACTTTGATAATTTGATTGAATTTTAATAAAAGCACTTGTCACCGTTGGACCTGCTCATTGCTGTAAGTGTGTGTCCTCATATGCCGGGCTCATCTCAGTAAATGACTATCAACAGTTCGGGTTCAAGAGGCTGCCGGATGCAATAGGGAGCATGGAGCCAACCCGGACCATCACAGTCCCAAACATTATGGAGGGCACTGTATTTTATAATTATTTTTTCAAACAATATTCACTTCTTTATTACATTATTTCAGAATAATTCCTCACTTATAATTAAAAAAATAATAATTTTGCACAAACAATATACCGGTCTATTTTTTTAATTTATTTTTTATTTACACCTTTATTTAACTAGGAAGTGGTGGCACTGAGGCTAAGGATCTACACTGGTATCCTGAAGGTTCTGGGTTTGAACACCAGTTACTAATAAAAGGGATCCTACTCTGCTGGGCTCTTGATCAAGGCCTTTAACCTGCAATTGATCGAGGGGTGCTGTACAATGGCTGACGCTACGCTCTGACATCAAGGGGTATGCGAAAACTAAAAAAATTCCTAATACAAGAAATTATATATGGCGAAATACAGAACAAAAAAAAAATCCTATTGAGATTAAAATCTCTTTTACAAGAGAGACCTAGACAAGATAGCAGCCATACAAAATGATAACATGTTAAAATACAACATATACAGTGTAATATACAAGATATATTCAATGTAAACATATATACTGTAACATACAGCATACATAAAATACTGTAATATACAATCTCTGCAACTAAATACCTACTGTACATAAACACACTGACATCTTAAGAAAAACAACTACACGTCTCCTTCCCTACATTCTTTATGATGCCCTTAAATTCTTGAATGGATATAAATATATCAAATTTTAAATCTTTCTGCAAATTATTCCATGTCCATGATGCATAATAAGAAAATGCAGATTCCATAGATCGGTCAAAACCCGGGGTACAGTAAAATGTAACCACTTGGAGGAGCGTAACTGGTGACTACAGTACCAGAACTAAGACAAAGTCGCTTACTAAGATAAGCTGGAAGTTTACCTAAAATCGCTTTATAGATAAAAATATACCAATGCCGTTGTCTGTGAGTGGTCAAGCATGGCCAACCCACCCAATCATGAAGAATGCAGTGATGGGTTAGAGCAGGGGTCCTCAATCACAGTCCTGGAGGGCCGCAGTGGCTACGGTTTTCATTCCAGCCAGTGTCCTAATTAGAACTCAGTCCTTGCTGATAATGAAAGTTGGTATTGAACTCAATGTCTTGTTAGTGCTTTCATTCATCAAATACAAATTTTAGTTACTTTGTAGATCAAAGGTCCTCAATTTCTGTCCTGGAGGTCTGCTATGGCTGCAGGTTTTCACTTTAACCAATTTCTTAATTAACCCTTTTATTTACTACTAAAGCAATACGTTTTTTGGGCTTAATTTTAGTTCTCTTGCCTGTTACCATTCAGAACCCTTAATTGCCTATTTTAATTTTTAGCAGCTGCATTTAAGTTTTAATTGTTGCCTGTTTTCTTAATCAGACATTAGTTCATAATGAGATGCAGTTAACTAATAAACCAGCAGCTCTCCAGCTAACGTGCTTGCCATGAAGCATCTGTGATAAAAAAAATTGTTTAGAAATGAATACAAGGGGAATTGGAAGGACCATTAAGTTTAAATCTATTCTGGTTCACAAAACACATGGATAATATTCTCACAGAAGGAAACTGTACAGTGCAATTCAAATTGCTCTTGGATGAATGCAAGCATTAACAAGCTAAATAGTTCAATAGCAGGTAGCATTATCAGCATGGCCTGCTTTCTAATTGAGCAACTAGTTGGAATAAAAACCTGCAACCACTGCGGCCCTCAAGGACTGTGATTGAGGACCCCTGACTTTGCATTTGTAATAAATTGGTACACTGAATCAAGGCTCCATAAGACAGAGGAGGATGCAGGCATATATAATATGTCACTGTAATCAATTACAGGCAAAATGATAGCTTCCACAAGTTTTTTCTTGGCACTGAAGGTAAAGCAAGGTTTATTTCTAAAATATGAAACAATCTTTACTTTCAGCTTCCTAACTAATGTAGCTATACTGTGTGTACTTTAAATAAAAGTTCATGTTCCCAGATGCTTGTATGAAGTCCCCTTTGAATAGATTTACCGTTGATTGTGACAACCCAAAGATCATCTAACAACTGTAAATGAGCTTTTGAAAAGACCATGAACTTTGTTTTCTGAGCATTTACATAAACTCAACAAAGTGGTATGTGGTGATTGAAATGCAATGCCTGCATTATAGTAGAAGCATACTGTACATATAAATAACAGTATCATCAGCGTAGAGATGTATTTTTGCTTGAACGTCCTTACCCAGGTCATGTATAAAAATAGTGAACAGAATAGAGGCCTGGGGGACACCATTGGTTATCTCAAAAAATATGATTTTTGGCCCTGGGTTCAACCTACAAAATAATTTAATTGCACATTTATGATGTAAGTTCAATATATGATTAGCTTAATGTTTAACAATAGTAATGTACAATAGTACCACATTCCCTACCACTCATATCAAGCTGTTAATGTCTTAACACAAATTATTAATTTACTCATTCTGGGTGGACATTTTTAAATATAGTTTACTAAAACTGATCTCCAAATAGATTAATTGACAATCTGCAAATGTCAGCACTAGCTTCAATGGTCAGATAAAAAATAGCATTGGAAAATGCTTCCCAGTACTCATGAATACCAAACACTTAATAATCCTCTTACAAGTGAAGGATGACAGCAAAGAAGGACCTAATCACTGGGGCATAACAGCTTGTTTATTAGATATACAGAATAGATTAATCTTCCTGTAAATTATTTTTAAAAAGCAAGCAAAGGGCTTGAGATCAAAGTGAATAATAGTTGGGAAGAAGGTTGAGAGGTCTGAATAATATAAGGGAACACGCGTTCATGCCTTCAGCTATTTCAATGGGTACTTGCTACTGGAAACTTGCTAAACACACCCAAGTTACTCTCTTTTTCATTTTTTAATTGAGACTGAATTATAAAGCAGCACTTCTCTTCATGCTCTTTGCCATTTTGAATCTTTTATTATAAAAATATTAGATGTTTACTGCACATTTCTTTTTATACACTCTACCTTTACTTAATAATAAACAATGGAATTTGCTTAGAGGTAATGTTAATCCATTACTGTAATCTTTTATTGCTTAATAAAGAACCTTTGAGGCATACAGTTATATACAGTAAGGGCTGATTGAGAAAGTGATTGTTATATGTTATATTCTAAATATAAACTTAATAGTATCCATAATTCAACTTGTGAAAGGTTGGTCATGGTCAGTGATAGACTAGTCAGACTAACTCACTAATGCTATGCACAATCAAAATGCTCAAAGCAGAATATGCAGGATGATTCATATTATTGTTTCTGTATTGCTTTGAGTTCCTAAGCACAATAGTCCCAAAAAATCTCAAAAATGCCCACTAGAGGCGGGAAGCCATTAAACCCCAGCTAGTCATAATAAGGGCAAATGTTGAATCTTTATATACTGTATTTCTATCCTACTTAGTCCTGAACAGGGTGAGAGGGGTTGCTAAAGCCTATCTCAGCTAGCAGGGAGCACAAGGCAGGAAACAAATCCTGAAAACGGAATCAGACCATCTCAATATGAACACACACACACATCGACCATAGATTATGGCCAAGTACCAGCAATCTACCTAACCTACATGTCTTTGAACAGTGGGAGAAAACCCACACAGACATGGGGAGAACTTGCAAATCCCATACAGAGTGGACCTGGGACACAAACTCTGGTCTCCTTACTAATACAGCAGCGTCATCATGCTGCCCATCTTTATATATAATGTTTCTCTATTATAAAAGGATATACTGGGACGAGACTTTCTCAGAGATAATTTCAACTCCCGCGAGAGATTATTTCAGGTCCTGCGAGACAAGACCTTTTGCCAAGAGATTTTGACAAGTCCTGCTCTCCTCTCAAATATTTATAACCGCAACCACGGTCCAATCACTTCTTATTCGTGTGAATGCTATTGTCAGACACAGTTCCTGTGCACTCAGCTCCAAGCAGGGTCGGAAATAAAAGACAAAGAGTAGAAGACAAAAGTAGAAGGTAGTAAAGAGGTTCAAAAACGTTGGCACAAGGCGTATGTGTAGGCTAGTCGAGGATTGTTTAAAGTAGGGAATGGGGGCGGGCTGGGAGTTTAGGACAGGCAAGGTTTAGATCTATACATGGAAGAACAAACGATGGTGTAGAAATAAAAATGCATAGTAATTTAAATTTTAAGCAAACATTTAAATGGAGAAGAAATAACATATTAAAACTAGCTTGTCTTAATGCTAGAAGTATCGAAAATAAGGTAAGTGAGTTGGAGTTGTACGTAGCAGAGCATAATTATGATATTATAGCAATAACGGAAACCTGGCTAAATAACAAAGATGGGGATGAGTGTAACATAGAGGGATACACATTTTTTAGGAAGGATAGACAGAAAAGGAGGTGGGGTTGCTGTTTATTCCAAACAGGGTTTAAATGTAAGTCATCTTCAGTTGGATGATGAGCCCCATCTTAGTGAGGACATGTGGCTTCGCCTGGAAAATATTAGGGAAAGAGTGTTATTGACCACCCAATTCAGACAGTAATTTCAGCGCACATCTTTTTAGTAATATCAAAACGGTTTACAGGGAGATATTATAGTCAATGGGGACTTTAATTACCCCAATATTAACTGGGATAACCATGCAGATGGAGGAGCACAAGAGCAGGAGTTTTTAGAAGTAATCAGCGACTGTTTTTTAACACAGTATGTTAAAGCACCAACATGGGGTGAAGCCTGTCTGGATTTAGTATTCTGTAATAATCAGGATAGAATTGAGGGTGTAGAGGTGATTGAACCACTAGGGTCAAGTGACCGCAATGTAATACAATTCTCAGTATTTTGTAAGAGCAAAGACTAAAATTGTTAAGTTGAACTTTTTTAGGGCTAATTTTGAGAAGATGCGACAAAGTCTAAGTAGGATACACTGGGATAAGCTTTTAAGTGTGGAGACAGTCGAGGAGCGGTGGAACAGGTTTAAAAATGTTTTACATGTAATGCAGGACAGATACATACCTAACTTTGGAAGTAATAGGAAACTAAAAAAAAAAAACACGGTGAATTAAGAAAGATTTAAAACAGAAGTTGCAAAGGAAAACACTGTTTTATAAGGCATATAAGACTAATGACTGCAAAGTGAATCGTAGCACGTATGAGAACATGAAGGCAACCATTAAGAAGGATAGGGAGGCTAAAAGACAGTTGAAGAGGAATATAGCAGATAAGACAAAGAAGACCCTAACTTTGTCTAATGTTTTAATGATCTGACTCCACCTTCAGTTACAATGTCTTCAGCCTTCCTCTCGGTCTTATCTTCTCCATTACCCTTCAATGCCAGAGAGGTTCATTTAAAACTCAGAATGGGCGACAGCTTCCAGAACTTCTTCCATGAACCTCTTGCCTCAGAGATCATTATCATGCCTGCACCTCCGTATGCCCTCAATAGTAAGAGGGACTTGCTTGAAAACTTGCTAACTTTAGGCTTAGCTTTGGCACACTTTCCACAAATAAAGGTTACACAGGTTGCTTGCGGACTACCTCTGGCATGACTCTTTAATTTATATACTCACTTTCGACAACTCGTGTATGTGATCGAGTTTCTTTCATCACCACATGCATTCACTTCTTCCATGCTTCTTGACACTTCACCTATATTTAATTTTTCAGTTTTTAATGAGTCCCAGCTTAAAGTAGAGTAAAGTATTTACTTTTTATTGCATTGTCAAACATGTTGTTTGTTTTATACTTGACCTCATGTGGAAGGAGTCAAACGGAAAGCTCATGCGAAGAAAAGACACCCATGCAGTCAGAAGCCTAAGTAGTCACTTGTACTGATGGTGGAGGCGGTGAGCACCCAAGTTGGTTGCTTTAGGGTCTGGACCTGCGTTGGTGTTCTGGGAGTGCAATTAGATTGCACTGTAAAGGAAGGATTGACTCGGTGACTACAATGAGTATTAAATGTGTCATTTTACTCGCACGGGGCTACTAAATGTCTGAAATGTAAAAGCAAATGAAGCCTGAGTTCTAGTCATAGCTCACAGAAATAGCAAATCATTAAAAGCATCACTTTTCTCTTATGGGTGCAAATACTCATAACATAATCAATATTTTCTAATCAAGATATTCAAATCTTATCTGACTTCATGTATCAGATGGCATATTTGTGTTGCATTTTTTTATTATACAAAACTTGTGCTAATTTGATTTTCTGTTCGGAGGAATGAAGGGATGGCATCTGTCACTATATAGCTAACATAGGCTCTTTCAAAAAACATATCTTAGATTTTTTTTTTATTTTACTTGTAGACCGCTTTATAACTCGCAAATTTTAATGCTGAGAAACAAGTTTATTGATTGCCTCAGCATGGTGGGATTCATCTACCGTACACTCTGTTTTTAATAAAGCTGAAAGGAGTTTTCAGGGGCGTATAATCAAAGCAGCATGTTCTTCAGGATGTCTCATGTGAATGTCATAGAGTCTGCTGCATCTGCACTTCTTTCACATCCAGAGGTTATTTTGAGAAGCAGTTCACACCCTCAGCTAGCTGGGTGCTAAAGCGTCACCTGAGCCATGCTTTTTACAAATACTGAATAACCCCTTCATGGCTATTTACAAACATCTGGACTTGTGGCATGTCGGATTAAAATGAAATAGTGCCAGATCTGTAAAGAATAGGAAAGTATTGTTACTTGTATGATTTTCATTATAGTTAATCTTAGTGGAAATGTAATAATGTAAACTATTAAAAAATATTTAAATGAGTTCTCTGGGTGTGAAAAACAAGGTACTGTATACAGAATTTTATGAAGTCAGATACAGAATTATTATTATTAGTAGTAGTAGTAGTAGTAGTAATAGTGGTAGTGTAGTAGATCTTTCAATTATCAGCCACCTTAATCTAAGGCAATTTTCAAAATTATACTTTCAATGAATAGAAAGCAACTTATCAATTATCTCTCTATATATAAAATCCAATGTCTATCTGTCTGTCCGCTTTTCACGAGAGAACTACTTAGCGGATTTAGATAGTTGTTTTTTTTTTTAAAGGGACATACTGTTAGTTGACGGCGGCGCGGTGGCGCAGTGGTAGCGCTGCTGCCTCGCAGTTAGGAGACCCGGGTTCGCTTCCCGGGTCCTCCCTGCGTGGAGTTTGCATGTTCTCCCGTGTCTGCGTGGGTTTCCTCCGGGCGCTCCGGTTTCCTCCCACAATCCAAAGACATGCAGGTTAGGTGGATTGGCGATTCTAAATTGGCCCTGGTGTGTGGGTGTGTTTGTGTGTGTCCTGTGGTGGGTTGGCACCCTGCCCATGATTGGCTCCTGCCTTGTGCCCTGTGTTGGCTGGGATTGGCTCCAGCGGACCCCCGTGACCCTATTCGGATTCAGCGGGTTAGAAAATGGATGGATGGATACTGTTAGTTGGTCCTGCTGCCAAAGCTCAAGTTAGATTTGAATTTCTTTGCACTTTTATGGACTTTTGTAAAACTCAAGTTTGGATTCTTGGGGTTATTTTTGACAGTTTCTCTTTTGAGAAACAGATTCATTCTGTGCCCAAGAATTGTTATTTCCAGCTTTGTCTTTTAGCCAAGGTTAAGCCCTTTATTTATCTCCTAGAGATCATGAGGAAGTTACTGGTGCTTTTATCTTTTCTCAGCTTGATTACTGTAACTCATTGCATTCTGGGATCAGCCAATCCCTTATATGCAGGTCACAGTTGCTTCAGAATGCTAATGCTCGTTTTATAAATGGGGCAAGAAAGTTGGTCTCTGTGTCCCCAATGTTGGTCTCTTTCCACCGGTTGCCAGTTAGTTTTAGAATTGATTTTAAAAATTTGCTGCTGGTTTTTAAATCATTAAGTGGATATGCTCCCATTTCTCTATCTGTGTGCTTTACACCAGCCATCCAGAGAGTTTTGGTGTACTGGTCAGTGGTCCCTCGTACTAAGTGTAATACTAAGGGTGTTAGGGCCTCTGGTCCACATTTGTGGAATTCTTTAGGATGCACCTTCAATTGATTTGTTTAAAACTAGATTGAGGACTTTATTTTAGTGTTTAGCTTTTCATGAACTTCAGTGATACTGGTAATCCTACCTTCCTAGTCAGTAGTTAGTTTCACCCTACTGTTGGTTGTATTATGTTTAATGTATTTTACTTTCATTTTTTCTGTTTAATTGTTAGTTCTGTCCTGCGCTTATTGTATGTTCTATGTAAGGCACTTTGGTTAAAGCATTGCTGATGTTGTCTTAAATATGATCTTTAAATAAATTGACATTGACACAATGTGTTGTGCGGCTGCAAGGGGAGTGGACACAGAAGCTGCGTCTAATGATGTCATTAAAGTAACAATATTTACGCTGGCAGCACACAGCAATCATTGTTCATGTTTTTGAATCAGAAATTATTTTTCCTAATTGTTTCAAGCGTTTTGATTTTTGGCTATTGATCTAGTGACTGTGTTCTTCTTTGGTTAATGTTTGGTTTTGGCTAAAGAGGGTTGATTTTGTGATTCTGATGGATCTGTCTGTTTTTGCCTTGTTGTGTTGCCTTATTCCACTCCAATACAGTTTAAGACAGGGGTAGACAAAGTCAGTCTTGGAGGGCCGCAGTGGTTGCAGGTTTTTGTTCCAACCCAATTGCTTAACTAGAAACCAATCCTTGCCAATATTTTAATTTCATGGCTTGTTAGTGCTTTAACTCTGCCATGTCAGGTCATTTTCATATCCTTGATTTTGTTTCCTTACTAAGGACATCATCCAAACGATATGAAATCTAAAATGGATGAGTAATTCTCAGTCCTTTACTTTTTTTCTCTTTGCTTTCTTTCCAAGTATTTAATTAAACCCAATAGTGCATAATAAATACACACAGGTGTACATGGAAACACGCTAAATAGAGAAATGCTGGTTTCTTTTGCCATTTGCATCTTATTGCTAATAAGGAACCATTAAAAATACAGCTGTTTAAGACTGAAATAAGCAATAAGGGTTTAAAATCTTAACAAGCAAGACAACTACAACGACTCAGAAGTGTTATTTGAGCAATTAGTTCTTCTTATTAAGCACATGGATTGGAACAAAAACCTGCAGCCACTGCGGCCTTCCAGGAACGACTTTGCCCAGCCCTGGTCTAAGACATTAAAAGACCCTTTGTAGACATGCGTATCTTCAAGAGGTGTTTGAACATCGGTAGATTAGGATCTGTTTCAGATGGTCATTGGAAGTTCATTTCACAACTTGGCTACAAGAACCAAAAATCATAACACATCTGGGGCCGAGTTGGGGAATACCCAGTATAAAATAACACACTACTGCAATCTAAATATATCTGCAGGTAACAACTTAGTGTACGCATTACAGTTTAAATTTTTGCAATCACATTACAGCTACTGAATTAAATAAAATTTTATTACTTGTGTTATGCATGTGTTTCTATGCAAATAATATTAATTATACAGGACATCTATGTGAGAAAGGTTAGCATTTTATTTCATTTAAGGTTCAAGGAGCCGAATCTACAAAACCTCCGGCAATGCTGAATCCAAGATTCTGTGTGTTAGGAATACTTTGTATTTAGAACAGTCGTTTTAAGTTTCAAATGCAATTTTGCATTCCCATTATGGGCTTCTTGTGGCAAAGGTTCATAATCTTACGTTCATGTGTAAGATTATGTTTAGTTAGTTATGTTTATTAAAAATAAAAATACTGAAATATCCCAGTGGCACAATTATTCAGAACATTTCCTCGGCACTTCATTGAAACCCCTTTGGCAGCAATGCCAGCATGGAGTCTTCTTGAGTAAGCCTTAGCAGGCTTCAAACACCTACATTTGGGCATTTTCTGCAGTTCTTCTTTGAGATCCTCTTGACCTCTGTCATGTTGGATGGAGATTATTGGTGGACAGCTATTTTCAAATTTCTCCAGAGATGTTTCATTGGCCTCTAGCCTGGGCTTTGAATGGTTCAACCAATGTCATTCACACCGTTGACCCTAAGCCACTCCTGTGTTGTCTTTGCTTTGTGTTTAAGGTCACTGTCTTGTTGGAATGTGAACCTTCAGCCCAGTCTGAGGTCTAGAGTGCTTTGAAGCAGGTTTTCATTAACACTAGAATCCCTGAAGCCTACGAAAAAAGTCATAATGCCGCCACCTTAATATTCCTTTGAATCGCATCATCAGTGTCTTTGTTTTGCAAATGTGTCGATCAACACAGGCAGCAAGCAGCCTTCTATCACATCCCCCAACGATGGTGTGAGGTGCCTGGGGTTGTATAGGGTAAATAATATAACGTTATTAGCGAATTAACGTGTCTACAATGATCTGGGTAAAGGTAGGATAATAGGAAATGTCAGGCAAGAAATGTTGAACACATAACTAAAATGGAAATAACAACAAAATGCTGACGTGAAGTGTATAATGTATGAAGACTGAAGTCCAAATATCAAATAAATACCTTCACAAAAGGTATAACAAAACAAGTGCACCTTTATTCAAGATTCCAACCGAAAAAAAAGAAATTATTCAATTTAATTCAAAACTGAAGTCCAGATATCCATTTCATGGCTAGTGTAGAGGTATATAGATCGCATATAAATCGATACCACAAGCAAACTATGATACTTAGCGCGATGAAACAGGTCACAAAATCAACTGGAATGCTCAAGCAAATTATATAAAAAAAACCCAATATAAATCTGTTAAGTAGAGCTTTTAAATCAAGAGGTTGTGGGTTCGATCCCGGGTTTTCCCTGAATTTACCATTATGAGTAGTCAGCTGCTGTTATTATTACTATTATATGATAACAACATACATTTGCTTTGAGTCATAACACATTTCTTTTGGTTTTCCAATTGGAGCACAGGCAGGTCGAGTGACTTTCTGATACACGTTATCAGCTGTGGGGTCTTCTATAGAGAGGTGTGTGTGTCTGCCCTTCCTAATCACTCCAATCAATTGATTTGACCACCAAGGCACTCCAAATAAGGTGTAGAAACATCTCAACAATGATCAATAGAATGGGATGTACCTGAGCCAAATTTTAAGTGTCATAGCAAAGGGTCTGAATACATATGGGATATTTCAGTTTTTTATTTTTAATAAATCCATAAAATAATTAGTAAAATTTAATTTTCACTTTTGTCTTTTTGGGGTACTGAGTGTTGCTTTATGTGGGAGAAAATGAATTTTAATGATTTTAGCACAAGGCTAAAACATTGCAAAATGTGAAAAAAGTGAAAGGGTGTGAATACTTTCTGAAGGTACTGTATCCTAATAGCACATTTCCATATTCTTTTACTTAAGATTTTCTTCTAACATAAAACAGTGTCATGTTTAAAAAAAATGAGCTTCACTGCTTTGAAATAAAACTATCACAAAGAGTACAATTTCAGTGTAGGATGTGTTATCAGTAAAATTATAAATGTGGTCAAAGATCTTAAAGATCTTCCAGGCTCTGCATATGATATCTTTATTATTGTGTTCTTTACACTGAATGGAACACAATACATTTTTTTATTCACTGCACTGATTGACAAATTGTGGTCATATATAACTGTAGCTTTAGTTAAAGTATAATTTTCTATGTAGCGGGTCACTTAATTGTGTAAAATGATACTTTAGCTGTTATTTCTTGGTGCTGACGGACGATACAGTATTTGCATCACCAACTTTTTTGACTTGCAATTGCTAAAAAACATATAATTACAGTCCTACCTGCACACATAATATTCAGAAATTTTGACAGCCCATTGTTAGATAATTATTACTTCTGCCAAACAATACTTGTCTTTCTTGTAATTCCTTGAATAACTTGAATGATTAACAAAACTTGGAAACATCTGGAAGGTTCAAGTGAAATGGCTGATCACTTGAATGATGAACAAAGAATTTTGTGAGTGTTTTCCATAGCAAATTGTGTAGTGAACTTTTTGTATATTAAACTTTTTGTTGTGACCTTACCAGAAAGAAGCATTCTGCTTTCTTCAATCTCTGCAAGAATCTGAGGAGTACATTTTGTGGGTCATTTAACGTCAAGACCAGCGATGTGTAGAAAAAAACTAGATAGATAGATAGATAGATAGATAGATAGATAGATAGATAGATAGATAGATAGATAGATAGATAGATAGATAGATAGATAGATATGAAACGCAATATATAGATAGATAGATATGAAAGGCACTACATAATAGAGAGATAGATGGACATGAAAGGCACTATATAATAGATAGATAGATAGATAGATAGATAGATAGATAGATAGATAGATAGATAGATAGATAGATAGATATGAAAGGCACTACATAATAGATAGATAGATAGATGGACAGATAGATAGATATGAAAGGCACTATATAATAGATAGATAGATGGATGTGTAAGGCGCTATGTAATAAATACTGTAGATAGAGAGATAGGCCAAGCTTATTAGTACGCCAGCTGACTGTTTGGTAGCTAACCAGTGCGGCTGGGTTGTCCCCCTATGATCTGCACCCAAGGCAAATGATGGTGCCAGCCCTACCTGTGGGGCATCATAAATTTGTTATTTTTTACCCTTTTATTTATACTTTTTGTTTCCAGTATTGTGTTTAGTCTTCCTTTAATGCAATCCCTCGTATTTATAACACTTTTGAACTCATTCTCTCTCATTTGGGTTGTGGACTATTCGTTAGTACCCCCTACAGTCCACTGTGTACTTAAATGTAGTTGACAAGATAAAAGTTCACATTCAAATGTGTTTAGATATTCTTTTGATAACACAAAATAGCATGATAGAATGTCAAATTCTCAACAAAATACAACTCAATCTTTTGCCCCTCTTCGAAATCGAGTACATCAAGTCTAAATAAAGTAATACTATTAGAAACTGCATGTCTTTGATTTTACTTGAAATATGTTAGGTCTGAGGTAGTAAAATAAAGAGCTATAAAGGTTCAATTTAATTAATTTATATTATTAAACTAATTAAATTTCATGTAATTCTGAGGTTCTAGGCATGTACCAGTTTAGAACCCAATCACATTTTTCTTAACATTGACAATTCATGGTAATTGATTTCCATAATTGTTTTGCATATAAAAAGTCAATTGTAGGTTCTATTAAAGTCTGTGAAAACAATTCTTACCTCTTATTATACAGAGAGTGGCACAGCGTGTGTTTTTACATTATTAATGCTACAATCATGCTACCCCTTCTACATACAAATATCTGGCAGTCCTCTTAACATTAACATAAAACTCATATCCTGCTCACCTATCAAACTGTACATTTTAAATATCAGAAATGAAATCTACTTAATACCTTTTTCATTAGGAGTAGTGACATCACACAGAAGTACTGAGGCTTCTATAGGAAAGCATCAATAAAAACATGTCTGGTGCAACCAAAACTGCATTTTGCACCATGGTAATACACATTGTCAGTTTGAGTTTTTGACCAAATACCTTGTGATTGTTGCATTGCAACCACCATATTCTCCAGATCTTGTTTTGTTTCAAAAATAAAAATTGAGACTGAAGGGAAAGAAGATTTGCTAGCATGGAAGAAATACAGAAAAAAAATGTAGGAGGCTCTAGACAGGGTAACAAAGACGAGTAAGGAAATGTCACCAGAAATGGAAGAAGTGCCTGGATGAGGGTATTGCATTTCAAGGAGGGATGAACTTCTAAACTTTTAGATTTCCTCTGCTCAAACCATTTACAGACGTCCACAAATCAAAAATGAATTGATAAACACCTCTAAACATTTTTTCAATGGTAAACTAACAGTCACTTCTCTCTTTGCAAACGCACAAATCTGCCACTCAAAGGAACACAATATAAAGTTACATTTTACGACTTTGTTTTCATCATGCTTGTCAACGGTTACTTGCATTCTAATTGAATATTACATTCTACTCCGAGTACTGTCACCTCCTGATGATGAATGAATCTGTGACTGGCAGCCCTTTTGTAGTCGTCACCGCAGAGAATCATTTTTGTAATCGCTTTCATTTTCAAGCCTGCTGTCTGTCATCAATGTTCATTTTAAGGCCTTTTCTTCAGACCGTCTAGAAGCATATCTGCCATTATTTCTAAACAATGTCAGCATCAGTATTTATTTAGAGCTTCAATCAATCTCATAATAAACCTCAGCACTCTTGGAGGAAAGTGACACATTTAAAAGGAAAAATGTATTGAGTTGGCCAGGTTTTGTCTAGAATGGCATTTAACATTTTGTTATTAACATACTGACAATTTTACCTTTTCAGGCTGTTTTCTTATGAAACCGATTGAAAGAATGCATTTGTGATTGATTGATTTATTAATTAATAGCCATTGTCGCTGTGGTTTAACTCTTGAACCTTTCCTGCACTGTTTTCCTGCTTGCTATTAGCATGGCACATTACACAGCATACTGCCTACTCAAAAACAAAGACACGTTTGAAGAAATACATGAATGGAAGAGCTAACTGTTTAGGAAAGGGCAGATGATGTAGAATCAGCAATAGAGCATACAGGCGTGGGCAGATGAAATGAAATGTAAAGTAGTACATATAAAAATGGTAGGTTTGAATACACAGTAGGAGGTCTGAAAATTGAAAGTACCCCTTATGAGAAGGAACTTGAAGTCATAGTGAATCTCCACCATCAACTTCCAGACAGTGTACAGAAGCAATCAAGAAAGCTAATAAGATGTTGTGTTATAGTATACTGTATATCATGAAGTGTGGTGTACAAGTTAAAGTAGGTTCTGCTCAAGTTATTTAACACAGTAGTGAGGCCTCACCTGAAGTACTGTGTGCAGATTTGGTTCTCAGATTGCAATAAAAGACACAGCAGCTCTAGAGAAAGACCAGAGAAGGGGTGCATTTCCAGAAAACTTTGTAACACTAAGTACTTCATTATCTCTTTCTTAAGATTGTTCATTGATTAGTGAGTGTTCCCCAAAACCCTCAGTAACTGAAGTAAAGTACTTAATCTTGTTTGTAAATTAAAGTGTTAACCGACCCACTTGATATTTTTAACATTGTTCTTTATTTAGACTTTTCCCTGCAGTTCTGCTACAGAGAGACAGAGGTCGCTCTACGTAGATCACAAAAAACATGCTGATGCTCCTATTTGAACAGCATAATAGTAATAATAATAATAATAATAATAATAGGTTGAAGCTGCAATATACTGTAAATATCTTTACATATAATACGCTACCGTGGCTGTCTGTTTGCCTGTCCAGGATTTTAAATCACCTGTAGCTCGCAAACCCTTTCTCCTATTTGACTTGAAATGTGGTACACATATATTACGTGACCTCTACTGTCCGCTTTTGGGGTGATGATTTTTATTAGTCTTTTTATTTTTATTTTATGGTAGAATCAACTCTCTGCAGCGGCCAGCAGGGTGGCAGGGCGGTGCATGCATACGGGCGTCGATCTTATTCCCAACCACCTCCGCTGTCACTTGCCCTGCCTCTTCATATCTTAAATCACTCTTGAGGCAGATTGAACACTTAAGTGCCAGCTTAAGTGAAAAATTAAGAAAAACATACTAAGTAATTGCAACACAACCAATGACTTAATCAGTTGTAACGCGAAAAGATGCCGACGGAAGAAGAGAAGAAGCGGGCTGCTAGGGTGGAGAAAAGAAGAGCTGCTCAAGGTAGCAGCAAGCACATCAGCCTCTGAGTAAATAAATGCTAAATGTACAGAGAAAGAGGATGAAAACTATAAGTCAAGTGTAGTCACTGCACGTTATCATGCAGTCTGCCGTTACTGGTAAAATTATAATTTTGGTTATAAATTAGCACAAAAAGAGCTCAATAACTTATCAAAACTCTGCAATCAGTCACATCCTTTAAAGTGCCAAGATAAATCACCACTTAGTACCAGCAACGCCAATGGCAACTATCCAGCGAATTGTGCAACTCATCTGGGGCCTCATGTATAAACGGTGCGTACGCACAGAAATGTTGCGTAAGAACTTTTCCATGTTCAAATCGCGATGTATAAAACCTACACTTTTCCACGGTACCTCATACCTTGTCATACGCAAGTTCTCCGCTCGGTTTTGCAAACTGGTAGCACCCAGCGTCAAAGCAATGCTACTGTTCCTGTGTGGTTACTCCTTATTTTCCTGATGCGGCTTTATATATACACTGAAACTAACTGCATATTGTTTATTAGTGTAATGCATCTGATTGTAATTAACTTGTAACAATATAATGGTCCAGGGAATAGCCATAGTATTCCAAATACCATAACTGCTTTAGTGTTGTTACTCTAACTGCACTTTCTTCTTCTTTCCGCTGCTCCCGTTAGGAGTTGCCACAGCGGATCATCTTTTTCCATATTACTCTCATTGCACCACTCGGAGTATTTATATCACTGTATCTGAGTGTGAATCACAGCAGCAGGTGATCGGAAAGAGAATTATCGGTATACGGCATTAAGCACATGCTGTCTCGGCCACGGCAAAACGTGTCAAAGCCTTACCTGTACGGATCTTGCAGTTCAGAAACAGTTTCATCCCAAGAACTATAAACGCACTCAATCAAGCGCTCCTTGTAGAACTGTCTGTACTTATAAGTACAATTACCTCACTGTAAACTTGCACTACAGTTATAATATTACACAACCTGCGCCACTTTATAAAGCGCGTATTTACATATGATGACAATATCATTTTTAAGATGAAATGCAGCAAAATATGTTTATTATATTTTACAGATAAAACTTTAACTTCATTTAAATAATCTAAATTTTTCACTGGGACTGGCGTGAAGGATAGAATAATTAAACATGTACTACGAAGATATTTCAATGTTCCTTTAATGTTTTGAAGAATCAGCGCTCTAAGCTTACAGATGGCTTAATGTCTATTACTGAGCTGATTGTGTGGCGATCCACCATGCATAAGATAACATATTGACATTGGACTTTTTCTATTGGACATAGAGCCGCCCCTGAGTAATGCTGCAATAAATAATTTCATCGAAGGTCACACACAATCACTGCGCCGTGAAACTCATGTTTAATAACGTGCTTTAACTCCTATCATCATAAAAATGATATCACGTATACATCTCAGTATTTTAGTTATTCAGAGAGCTGTAATATCACTAATGTAATGGACTCTGTGTCCAGTTGGAGGAAGAGAGCCGGTTTAAGAAGCAAGCAGTGATTCACACACATAGAGCACATAGAAGATCAAATACAAAACAAAGCATTTAACGTGCTACATTAATTACAATGTGATTTGAGAAACTGGTTAATTAAACGATTTTAAGATGAAGTTTATGATGTTCTACTTTAATGACAAAATAAACTACGTGATTAAAGTGGAAATGTCGAGATTGAAGTTGACATTTCGTGCTTTTTCCCCACTGTGTGCCTTTTTTCTCTGTACCCTAATAAACTTTCATATGACACTCAGACAGTGGGCTACAACTCGCCTTTTCACGGCGACTTTGATATGTGACTTCTTTTTTATTTCCGGCACTGTGCGATTTTGTGAATGTGAGCTTTCAAGTTTCTCCAACACACTATGTCACTCGATCAACTTCCTTTTGTTGATTATACCACAGTTTATTTGAACAAATAGTTATGTTTTTCCTTTGCCTCCAATTGGTATTTACTGAAATTCTTATATTTTCCCCGTGCTTTTCCCAATTTCTTTTCACAGAAGGCTGAGCTTAAGGGTGATTTATATTCATTTGCATATTCAAAGAGGCATAATTCTGGGAGGAGTTGGAGCGTTACATAAAGCACGTGCACGAGCGTTACTTTTCACGCTGATCGGGATTTATGTAGCGGAAGAACGTGGAAGTTGGAGTACGCACAGATTCCTGCATCTGGATTTTTCTGTGCGTAAGCACATTTCGGCTTTTGTGCTTACGCCATGTTATAGTGCGAGTTCTACGCACGGCGTTATACATGAGGCCCCTGGTGATGCCATTTGGACCAGTGCCGACCAAGAAGCCAAATTGCAGATCTACAAATCCTTTTCTGGGAGGACATGAACCCTTTGGGTTCTCTCATTAATTAACAATGAATAGAGAAATAAAGACTGCATAAAATAATAACACTCCTTGGTCTGGTTCAGAATGAACTGAAAAGAGGAACTTACCGGAATTTTGACCTCAGCCCTCTCCATTTTTGAAGACTGCCAGTGATGCACAAGCTTGCTGTGTCCAAATCTGTGCATCCAGTGAATAGATTACTGTTGCACCATGCATGCAGCAAACCCTGGGGTAGTGGATTCAAATGTCACTGCCAACACTACATGATCAAAAGCAAGTCACTTCATCTGCTTGTAGTCTGAATGGAAAAACAAAAGAAATATAACTAATTGTATCTGAATTTTTGTTAGTCATCTTGAATAAAGGCATCAGTCAAATAAGTAAATGAGAATAATAATACAATGATTTGAATGACCCTAAAATTGTTTTTCTTGGCACTGTAGGAATACTTTGCATTCCTGTTCATACTCATGTGATATTTACAACTCTGGAGTGTGTCAGATGATGGGATGGTGTGTTTGCTGGTGGCAGGTTAATAAGAGACAGCGGGTGTCCTCTTCACGAATACCTGCTAGCTCCAGTGGTAAATCCCCAGAACGTGGCTGTGGAGGGGTACAACACCACACATCAAAGCACACACACTGTTGTAGAGCGCATTTAGGTCAAGTGGAAGAAGCAATTCCCATACTTGCACAAAGTCTTCAAGAGCTTCCAGAAGCCTTAGAAAATAATACTCCTTTTTGTTTTGCCATCTCCTCCATAAGTTGTTTTAACTCTTCTTTGGTGAAGGTTTGCTTTCCTTTCCAGCGATGCCTACAACTATTCTTTTTTGTAACTGATCTGTGTCACATTTTGAGCTCGTTTACAGATTTCCAAATAATGCATGGAAATAATTTTACCTATTAGTCAAAATTTTAAGTAGTTAATTAATTCATTTATATTTCTACATGTTATTGTGACAAAATAACATATACAGTCATATGAAAAAGTCTGGGAACCCCTCTTAATTCTTTGGATTTTTATTTATCATTGGCTGAGCTTTCAAAGTAGCAACTTCCTTTTAATATATGATATGCCTTATGGAAACAGTAGTATTTCAGCAGTGACATGAAGTTTATTGGATTAACAGAAAATATGCAATATGCATCATAGCAAAATTAGACAGTTGCATAAATTTGGGCACCCCAACAGACATGTTACATCAATACTTAGTTGAGCCTCCTTTTGCAAATATAACCGCCTCCTATAGCCTTTGATGAGTGTCTGGATTCTGGATGGAGGTATTTTTGACCCCATTCTTCCATACAAAATCTCTCCAGTTCAATTAAATTTGATGGCTGCCGAGCATGGACAGCCTGCTTCAAATCATCCCATAGATTTTTCATAATATTCAAGTCAGGGGACTGTGACGGCCATTCCAGAACATTGTACTTCTCCCTCTGCATGAATGCCTTTGTAGATTTCGAGCTGTGTTTTGGGTCATTGTCTTGTTGGAATATCCAACCCCTGCATAACTTCAACTTTGTGACTGATGCTTGAACATTATCCTGAAGAATTTGTTGATACTGGATTGAATTCATCTGACCCTCGACTTTCACAAGGGCCCCAGTCCCTGAACTAGCCACAAGGTCCCACAGCATGATGGAACCGCCACCAAATTTGACAGTAGGTAGCAGGTGTTTTTCTTGGAATGCGGTGTTCTTCTTCCACAATGCAAAGCGCTTTTTGTTATGACCAAATAACTCAATTTTTGTCTCATCAGTCCAAAGCACTTTGTCCCAGAATGAATCCGGCTGGACTAAATGACCATTTGCATACAACAAGCGACTCTGTTTATGTTCTCATCACCCTGCCATACAGATGTTCTTTGTGCAAATTGCGCTGAATTGTAGAACGATGTACCGATACAACATCTGCAGCAAGATATCCTTGCAGATCTATGGAGGTGATCTGTGGGTTGTCTGTAACCATTCTCACAATCCTGCGCATATGCCGCTCCTGTATTTTTCTTGGCCTGCCAGACCTGCTGGGTTTAACAGCAACCGTGCCTGTGGCCTTCCATTTCCTGATTCCATTCCTTACAGTTGAAACTGACAGCTTAAACCTCTGAGATCGCTTTTTGTAGCCTTCCCCTAAACCATGAGACTGAACAATCTTTGTTTTCAGATATTTTGAGAGTTGCTTTGAGGATCCTATGCTGTCACTCTTCAGAGGAGAGTCAAAGGGAAGCACAACTTGCAATTGACCACCTTAAATACCTTTTCTCATGATTGGACACACCTGTCTATGAAGTTCAAGGCTTAACTTCCAACCAATTTGGTGTTGCAAGTAATCAGTATTGAGCAGTTACATGCATTCAAATCAGCAAAATTACAAGGGGACCCACATTTTTGCACAGCCAGTTTTTCAGATTTGATTTAATTTCATACAACTAAATACTGCTTCACTGATAATCTTTGTTCAGAAAACACCCCAGTACTCAGATGTTCAGAGGAAATGAAAGACTTACCACTGTTATCTTTTTAGTTGAAAGGAAAGTCAATTATTATGCAGGCTGAGAGGGGTTCCCAAACTGTTTCATATGACTGTATCTGACAATTGAAAATGGTGCGATTGATGTTTCTGTTTTTGTGCATACTGGGGAGGAACTTAACAAAGATGTACTTTAAACATCTTTGTTAAATGTCAAATAACGAAGGGCTTCAGGAAACACTCATAAAATTCACTCATTGGTTAGCTGTGTCGTTCATGATCTGAATCATTATTCAGTAAGATTGATCATTTTTGGGAATTGCACATAAGAGTGACTAGGCTTTTTGAAGAACTTAAAGGGATGAGCTATGAAGAGAGACTGAAGGAAACAAAGATTAAGAAGGGGCATGTTTGAAGTGTGTAAAGTTATTAAAGGAATTAGTACAGTAAATCCCAGATATTGTTTTAAATTGAATTTGGCAACAAGAAGACGAGGACACAGTTGTACACTTGTTAAAATGGAGATTTCACACAAACGGTAGGCGTTTTTTCTTCATTCAAAGACACATGGAATAAATTACCAAGTAGTGTTGTGCACAGTGGGACATTAAGGAGCTTTAAGTTTTGAGATGATGTTATTTGGAAAGTCTATGTGAATGGGATGGAGGAGGTTGTTGGGATGAATGGGCGATTTGTAATGTTTCTAATTAAAATGTGTTCACTTTTTTAATAGTCTTATTTCCATTTTTAAAACTTTCTCATTCATTGACTCAAACACCTTGAAGATCGGTATAAAGGAAGGTGGCATACCACCTGGAAAAGAGTGCTGCTTTTGTCTTTATTGTATAAGTTAGCCCACCATATTGGCCGCTTCCATATAAGGTGCGTTTAGACTGTCACTCTCTTGATTATCCATCGCGTCAATGATGACGTCTACCTACAGACTTACAGTCTTCTGATGGCTGTAAACTCCTGTCCTGGATCCAAAAGTCCTGTTGCATGTGTTCGTAATCGTGACAGTAGTGGTAGTGGCAGCAATGGGTGAGCTTCGCCTGCACCTCTTGCACAGTCTTTTGGCTGGCCTACCTTCCTTCAGCAGACAGGTCACCTCATGACGCAGTTGCTGCAGTCAGGATTTCAATTGACACCCTGAAGTTTAAGCATTAATGGCCTTTAGTCTAAGAAGCCTCTTTATTTATCAGGTGTTGTCTCCTGTTCATTTTATTTAACAGTGGCTGAGCTCTAGAAGTGCCCTCACACTCTGAGCTTCAAATCTGAAAGCTTTTCCCTTGCGCTTCTGCAGGGGGCACCAATAGCAAGCGATTATCCTTCTCTGGTTCTCTGAGTTTATTTTTTGCCGGTAGCACACTGAGCTTATTACGCCTCTCGTTCAGATTCGATATTTGTTCCCATTTTGGTGTCTAGTTCTTTACAGCACTGTAATTGCATTGAGAAAAATCCAATAATAAAACTTTAATAAGACACTCCTTTACAGTTTATGATGTTTAGCTGTGTCTATTACCTCTCGAAAATGAACATTTGGATGTTTTCTTGGAAAATTCCACAACAGGAACAACAATTTATTTTTTATATAGAGCTCTTCACAAAGTTCTGGCTCAGGGAATTGCACAGACCACCAAGCACAAAGCCATCAACCAATATAAAAAGTCAATCATACGCAATATTAGAAAATAGGAAACATACTGCACAGGCTAAAGGCCAAAGACTTAGCAGTGCAAAGGATGGAATGAAAATGGCAGCATAACACTAAACCTGGAGAAGAAAAATCTATAAATAAGTAAGTAGGTAATATATTTAAAACCTACTTCACTTCATTCTTATCTGTACAGGCAGAATATAGTATTTGGCTTCAGTGCTGAGGGTTGGGAATAATTTGCCTTTTCTCTTTCTACAAGAGTCACCTTTTAGATAATCATTTCTTTTTGGCTACTATCCTCAGGTATTCCCTCAATACAAAAAAAGAAGAAATTAATAATAATAAGCAATGCATAGAAATATAACAAAGTTTTGCAATACTGTAAAATCTTATCGATGGTCATGCCTTTATAAATATAGAATAGTGTTTTTTTTCTTATATCTATTGATCCTCACACTCACCTAGAGTATATTTTACTGAAATCTTAATAGACAATGTGGTGTTCATCTGCTGCTGCTGTTTACTTATGTAAATATAACATGAAATCATTCTTTTAGATAGATAGATAGATAGATAGATAGATAGATAGATAGATAGATAGATAGATAGATAGTGTCACACATGTGCGATTAGGAGGCAGTCAAAGAGCCTAAAGGTGAGTGAAACATCGCGAGATAGAGGGTTGTCACGTGGTACTTACCTGAATCTCTTTTGCCCAACAGAAAACTGGAAGAAAAATAACTCCTCCACTTCCGGATTCCAAAATGGCCGCGACGACATCACTTCCGGCCCACCATGATGACGTCACTTCCGGCTCTATCAATTCACATCACCTCCGTCCCATCCTGATGACACTGTTCCCGGTTCCTGTTCTTCCGACATCTTTTAATTTGACGAAAAACAATCCTTGTCGACTACGCCAAATGTAATAAGGATTCTTCTTCAAAAGAATGATACACAAAGAAAAAGTTTTGGGACCGTCCCCATATATTGTCGTCCAGACAATCAAAGAAAAGCACGATTCAAAGTCTTAAAAGATAAAACAATGAACAATCTTCCTGAGACAAAATGGCGACTTTATAGACGGAAGGATTATGGGACAGGAAATGGTTGGCAGTAAGTAACGTTTGAAAACAGGAACTGGAAACAATGTCATCAGGATGGGATGGAGGTGATGTGAATTGATGGAGCCGGAAGTGACGTCATCATGGTGGGCCGGAAGTGACGTCGTCGTGGCCATTTTGGAATCCGGAAGTGGAGGAGTTATTTTTCTTCCAGTTTTCTGTTGGGCAAAAGAGATTCAGGTAAGTACCACGTGACAACCCTCTATCTCGCGATGTTTCACTCACCTTTAGGCTCTTTGACTGCCTCCTAATCGCACATGTGTGACAATAGATAGATAGATAGATAGATAGATAGATAGATAGATAGATAGATAGATACTTTATTAATCCCAAGGGGAAATTCACATAATCCAGCAGCAGTATACTGATACAAAGAAACAATATTAAATTAAATAGTAATAAAAATGAAAAAATAAATAAATAAAAAAGCAGACAATAACTTTGAGTAATGTTAGCATTTACTTATTTTATTTTTATTCTTTTTTTATTTTATTTTATTTAAAAGTTTTGTAATCTTTTTTTTTCTTATGCTTGTTGATGGACTCTCACCTTGTCCACAGTTTTTCCTGTCACCAGCAAGGAATCACTCAGGATCTCGGCCATCTCTGTTTCACATCTTCATATTAAGAAAGGCTGGGCCTCTGAGTCAAAAACAGAAAATTATCTCCTGAGCTGAATTCCCTTCACAACCAACTGAGTTAGTATGGTGGAAACATCTACACTGCATCTGGGAGGGTATCATCATCATTATGGGCTTCCACACCCTAGCTGCTCACACAGTGTTGGACTGGTTCACATGACCCTGAATTGGACAAAGCTTTTCTAGAAAAATTCACCCTTAACTACTTGCACCATTTCTCATTTCATAAGTACTCACGTGGTGTACTTTATGCACCAGTGTAAAAATAGCAATTTATACTGTATACATGCTGTGAAGTTGTAATATAAAATATTGCAATCATTTTAAATTGTCCGTGTTTCTAATGTAATTTAATACCATATTACTGAATAGTATGACATAGTCTAGGACTATCTGAAAACAAACCTGATCCACTTCTCCAGTTCTCATTTGTCACCGGTCACTTTCGTCTACTGTAGGATTTGCACATGTATCACATTTCACTTCCTTTGTTGAATGTTCTTTGCCGACAAGAAGAACATTACAAGAAGAACATCTCATCATTGTCATACATACGTAAGTACCCACACTGTCTCCAAATGCACCATATGGAACTTGCGAATGTGTATCCGCTCATAAAACTGGTTGGGGGCACACTGGAGGGAAACCACTGTGACACTGTACTTGTAGTGAATCAAGTTGTGGAGAGATGGCGGATGCTGCCAGTAGGTTCAAGTAAAAGAACGTTGGACAAAAATAACTGAGATTGGTGTACAAAATATACCAGGGTGAGAAGTTAAGGGTTAAAGTATTATTATATTCAAATTCTTTCACATGAAGCCTGAAAATCATAACGACTGATTGAGATCATTGCTGTTGTGTGGACTGGATGGTCTTATGGGCTTGTTTTTTTCCCTTCAACCCCCTGGAGTTATTTTTTTTTGTTTGTTTGTTTTTTCTGTTTCTTTTCGGCTATTGGACCTTACTTTACCCTTTGTTACTTAATTGCCTAGTCTTATTTTAGTTTTCTAAAAACTTTTCTTTCTTCATCTTGTAAAGCAATTTCAGCTACACCATTTATATGAAAATACAATATATAAATAAATGTTGTTGTTCCTCTGTTGTGGAATCAGAATTCAGCAAGCAGTCAGAGAGATCAGTACCAAAAACTTGTTAGATATGTGTCATGTCCATGAGTGCAGTCTTCTGCATTTCACTTGCAAGTGGACAGCTTTGGAGCAGTTTAACCTTTCCTGGGGTTTCCTAATGCTCCTACCACTGCTGGCAAAACCATAGTCTTCATATTTCATATCAACGTAGTACTGTGGATCAAAGCTTTCACTCTAAAATGAGTTCAATAAGAACATGGGGACACAGTTGGAAGCTTATTATGGGAAAATTTCTCACAAGCATAAGAAAGTTTTTCATCATGCAGAGAATTGTAGACAGCATGGCATAAATGACCAACTAGTGTTGTAGAGAGTAGGACTTTAAGGACCATCTGAACCTGGCTTGTTATTTTGGAGAAATTAGAATAACATTGACAAGCTTTATGGAGTTGAATGGCCTGTGTTTGTCAAAATGTTTCTAATGTTCTAACCTTTATAGTATCCATGTCCAGGTTTACAAATTTCCCAGCCTGCTTCAGAATAATGTTCATTTGGAATGGCTGTGTTGATCAGTAGTCAAATGTTCTCTTTCTTATTTTGTAGCACCATATCAGAGATATTCTCCAAAACAGTTTGATCTGTGATTTCCCACAATACCTTATCGGTGTCATATTGTTGGTCCACATGTTCTACATCTCATTAATTTCCATTTTCAGATCCTTGCACTTATTAAAGCCCTATTCAGAGGGGATACATTTTCAGGCCATATACCTGTCAACCACACAACTTTTGCTCATTTTTACCACGGTATCACACAGGATAAGGTATGCCTGGAAAAATGACAGAGGTAGGTGTGCCTTCTATGGTTACGCAACTTTATAACCTTAAAACAGCCACACAGATTCTGCACTTTGAGTTCCTTTGTCCACTAACTTGTTCACTTGAATGATACATTTTGATGTGGGTCACACAGAAAGTGGACAGTCTTTAAGTGTACCATTTTTTTCATGGAAATGTCTAAAATCCTGGGTAAAATTACATTTTTACGGAATTTTACTGAGTTGTCAATTTGCACAGTGCTAGTTTAAAGTGGATTTATTTTTTATAGACCTTTTATAGAAAATAAAAGAAAATCTTTTCTGAGACATGAACACACAGTCCATAAAAATTACAGACTTGAGCGACTTGGGTGGGACTAAAATTACAGAGGTCCTGCGGTAATAATTACTTTACACCACCTCCTGGTGTAAAACTAATCTTGTCTGAAGATAGTTTAAGTTTCCTAATTTCTTTCAGCAAACTTTTTACAACATTGGGAATGACTGTATCAGTCAGTGCGCATATTGCCTTTTGTTCTTGTGCAACTCTTTTTAAACCTGGCAAGATATTTGGATCTGCAATTATGGGAATGTCCCATGATCATGTAATGCTGATGACCTTTTCAAATTGGTGTGGTAATACTTGTCAGGCCTCAGTATCCTGGGGAATTTGCATATTGTCTAGTAAATACATGGGGACTCCAGTATCTGTTGGTATGTTCAGAAGGGGCCAGTAAAGTGCAGCCTTCAACTATGTTTCTGGTATGCATTTCTGTTTAATTGCACTGTGGGAAGTCATGTCTGGGGTCCTTGGAATGATCAGCAGACCAGAGCAGGTGAAAGGTTTATAAAATAGTTGAGCTCAATGAGTATACAGTAGGTGTGCGCAGGAAGAAGGCTATGTGGCTATGGAGTGTTTAATGGGGAAACTGGCTGATTGCTCATTCATGTGTGCAATCAGCACAGGCCAGCCCTCATTAGTGCTCCATGGTATGTTAGGGAAGTACCTACAGTACACATTCAGGGTTATAAAAATTGGGAGTGGTCTCCCCTAGACTTTCTCGTATACTCAGATATAGGGATGGATATTTTAGGAGTAAACTGCAAGACAATGATTATATTTTTATATTATGTACATTATAGAACCATCAACAACAAATCGAATCAAATTAATAAAATATTGAACAATTATTGTAAAATTAAAGTTGAATAAATCATACTCTGCAGCTGCATGAATAAAAAGGCATGACTTCCGGTTAGTGGAAATAACTGAAAAGTCGATAGAAATTTACGTTTTGTACCTAATACTTGTAATGCAAAATTTGGTTGACCTAAGTGAAAGTGTACTCAAGTTATCGTCTTTACATAAACAGACACACAGATAATTCCAAAAATGGTATCTTGGATGTCAAGATTCATCAAAATCTCGAAAAAAAATTTTGGACGATTACAATACTTTCCCTACGAAAAAGTAAATCAGAGTCAGGGTGGTCTAAAATGTTGAGATTCATCAAAATCTCAAGGTCGATTTTTTTTGACAATTACAATACTTTCCCTATGAGAAAGTAAATCAGACTCAGGGAGGTCTAAAATGTTGAGATTCATCAAAATCTCAAGGTCGATTTTTTTTGACAATTACAATACTTTCCCTATGAGAAAGTAAATCAGACTCAGGGAGGTCTAAAATGTTGAGATTCATCAAAATCTCAAGATCGATTTTTTTTGACAATTACAATACTTTCCCTATGAGAAAGTAAATCAGACTCAGGGAGGTCTAAAACGTCGAGACTCATCAAAATCTCAAGGTCGATTTTTTGGATGATTACAATACTTTCCCTATACTTTGTATACGAGAAAGTAAAAAGGTATGAGTAGATCAGAAGTGGAATGAAGGAAGAAAAACAGTGTAAGATAAAGGGAAAAAGCAAAATCGGATTGTTAAGCTTGTGTGGATGTCAGGGGATGAAGTGATCAAGATGCTCCACAGTGGAGTGAGGGGAATGGCACTCCAGTAACAGATTGATGGCTCTATAGACTTGCAGAGACTGTTAGAGATGTCAGGACAAGGAATTTGGGATCGGTGGGTTCCTGTGAATGTTGAACGAGGTGCTTGGGACAATAGTCGGAATGAGAACCAAACTCACCGGTGTCTCAGCCCTGCTGTGTAGACCTTGAGACTGAGAAGGGAAGAGAGAAGCACTGGAGATTAGATCAAAGAGAGAAGATTCTGGCATTGATTTTAATCTTGGGTTTTACCTATTTATTGAGTTTTTATTGCCTCCTTGATGGACTTAATTTTTATGGACAATTATTTATTGTAGAAGGTTTTGTAATTCACTACATTTTACTTTTTTGGACACTTCTTTGCTTTAATGAAATGCAGTATGACACTTTGCAGCTTACAACTTGTTGTTGTATCTTCACTTGCCCTTGTCCATCCTATGTTATGACAATCGATGTCCCTGGAGACAGAAGATGCTCATGGCTACGGCCATCACATATGCTCAATCTCCACTTGCTGTTGACTGGTTGATTCCAGATTTTCTTCAGCTGGTATCTAGTGCAGAGTGTGTGATCTTATGCTGCTTTAGAACAGGAACTGCATAGGCAGAAGACAATTTGCTGTTATCACTGAGTTAAGATTGCAATGTAAAATGATACAGTTCGCTTTGTGCCTTTAAAAGTAATGTATGGTAAAGTTAAAGAATGTAATGAAAGAGAGCAAAATGTTATAAAGTACTAACAAAACAAGTTGTCAATTTCATTTTTCCTGGTAAAGTATTAATGACAAAATGGCCAAATATGTAGATATTAGAGTTTTAAAATCAGAAAATCAAAATCAATAATTAATCACATAAAACTAAAACAATTTAGTAAGTTAAAGATAAAACAGTTTGTTTAAACGTGTTTGCTACTGCAGATTTGTTAGTGATTAGTGCTGAAAATATCACCTGATAAAACCTTGTGCCATTTATTAGGATGCCTGTTAAGAGTCTAAATCTAATTAGAAGCTTGTCTGCATAATTTTAATAGATGATGTAAAAGAATGAAAGGACAATAATAAACAGCTGGGGTACAACCCTGATAACCCCGTATACTTGAGTTGCAAGAAACTGGAAAAAAAAAGAAAACACACAATAAATATGGAGAGGTCTTTTCAGACTTGAGTTCAGGACAGAACTGGCAAAGATGACGGAGCTTACGGTTTTCAATCCTCCCACCAGGAAGAGGCGAGTCCTAGTGGACAGCCATCGGAAGTGACATCAGTGGTATTATAGCCACCAATCATCCGGTCTGCAAAGGGAGAAAGAGAGAAATGCATTAAGACACAGCGCCAACCCCTGGTGCGGCGGTAGAATTACAGACACTGGAGCCCTTCAGATGTCCCCTATGCATATGCATGTGACAATGAACATAACACATATTTTGAATTATGAGAAAGTCAGTATTTGACTCTGTTCCTAGGTTTCCTAGCCACTGAAGCTCACTTTCACATACTTGTTAATGCCATCTATGTCTCTTCAATGTCCTTTTCGGTTCATTGGCAATTCAAAATTCAACCATTGATTGCAAGCATTGATGTCTTGCTTAAGCAACTGGCATCCCATCCAGGGTTGATTCTTGCCTTGTGTCCAGTCTAATGAGGACAAGCTTTCCTCAATCCTCTTTGCCTCTAAGGTGGGCTATGCAAATGGATGGGTGGCTTGTTTGTAACAGATGGCAGTTACCACTTCGCTTGTACCGATTTGACAAATTCTTCACTCAGGTTTAATATCTTTTTGTTCTCTCATTAGTGTAAAATGTTTCATCTAATTTACTGTTGTTTGGTTTATTTTGCACAGGTTGTATAGAAAAAGATCATCCCATAATGTGCAAATTTGTGCTTAATGTCTGGGTGATTACCAAAACTTCCTTTGGCTTTCATTAATGTTTCCTTCCCGTATGATTTAGGCTGTTAACTGACATCTGGAAATATCGATCGTTCACAAAGTAGTGTTCTGTTTAGCTTTTCTTAAATGATTCATAAAACTAAAAAGAGTGCTAAATATTTGATTTAATCCTTTTCATAAGGTATGTGAAAATTTGATATGCTGGTTTTAAAACTGCTCATGTGTTTTTCATAAATTTAATCATTTTATTTTTTAGGCTGTATCTGAATGTGGTTTTCATTACCATGTCCTATCATTTTTATTTCAACTATTTTTAATGGCTCAATAACTATGCAGGCCTATGTATTATTTCCACCCCAGCCTCTGTTCACATTACCTTTTCACATTCTACACTCTGTAAGGGCTTTTCTCTGATACTAAAGATTGGTGTATTATGTGTAAGTGTGGCTGGGAAGGCAGGGTGCAGGAGACAACCAACAAAGGTTGAGGTACCAGCCGAGTAGCTCGTTTTAAAAACTAAAAAAGTCAGTCGTCAAAATGATGCGAAACAAACAGGGAAGTGATCGTTCTTCTCGCTCTGTTTGAAAACAGCATGCGCTGGGACAGTGGTCTCAAACTCCGGTTTTCCTTCTAACCCTTTTCTTAATTGGTGACCAGTTTTTGCTGCTAATTAATTCCTTTACCTTTCATTTTAATTGACTTGTTTATTAAGATTTGTTCTTCTGAATTCTTTTGTTCCTCTGAATTGCTTCATTTCTTTCCTTAAATGGCACCCAAACATAAATGAAACATGACGTGAGTGAGCCAACAGAAGACCAACTAAGTCAGGCCCTCAAACTCCAACCAGTTGCTTAATTAGAAGCCAGTTCTTGTTGTTAATTAAACCCATTCTTTGATTCTATGGCTTGTTGCTGCTCTCATTGTGTAATAGCAGACATTTCCAAAATTATTGATTTTCTCTTTTCTCAGAGCACTGTTAAAATGTTAAATACTAAATGCTATGCCAAACACAGTGCTTAAAAAATAATAGTTTATTAGATTGATCGTCTACTGCAAAAATGTATAAAATTACATGAAAACACAAATTAAAGAAGGAAATGGTAGGCTTTAGTTAACATTCAGATGATGTGAGCTGTGGTTTTAAATAACGTTTATGTAACCATATCTATCTTTTTTGCTCCTTGTTGTTCAATAAATAAAACTAATTTTGGCATGAAGAGCTTAATCTACAATTACAAGGTGCCTACATAAGGGAATGTACAGTGCCCTCTATAATGTTTAGGACAAAGACACATTTTTTCCTTGATTTGCTTCTCTGCTCCACAGTTTAAAATTACAAATCAAACAATTCAGACATTGTGATTAAAGTGTTGTAGTGATTCTTCTGAGTAAATAAATCTTCACACAAACAAAATAAAGTTTTGGGGACCGTCCCCATATATTGTCGTGCAGACAATAATGAAAAGAAAGCGATTCAGAGTCTTTGCAAGTATAATGAATGTTTTACTGATCACAAAATGGCGGCTTTATAGTAAGAATGAATCATATGACAGGAAATGGTTGGCAGAAAGTGACGTTGCAGCAGGAACCCGAAACAATGTCATCATGATGGACCAGAAGTGAGGTGATTTGTGGGAGCCGGAAGTGACGTCATCAAGGTTGGCCGGAAGTGACGTCATGGCGGCCATTTTGGAAATGGTTTTCTTCAGGTTTTCTGTTGATGAAAAGAAATCCAGGTAAGTACCACGTGATGACCCGCTATCTCACGATGTTTCACTCACCTTTAGGCTCTTTGGCTGCCTCCTAATCGCACCTGTGTGACAGTGTACATTGCAGACTTTTATTTAAGGGGACTTGCATACATTTCGGTCACACCACACTTCTTAGACATGGTGGCCCCATTTTCTGGCTGTGGAGGAGGAGTGGGAAGTTAATGTTAGCATTAGTGCCCCCTCTCATAAGTACATAATAAGACCTTAACAAACACTCCTTTGGGCCTTCATAACACTTAGAAAGCACCACTAAAGTGTTTATTTATCTCTGCAATGTCACTTATTAACAAAACCTCACTTTGGAGTGGTCTGAGGTGACCTAACTGAGAGACATTTCTCTTGATCTTACATACTTTGTACAAGACCTGAGAATCCTTCATATTAATAAGTCATTTTATCGTTATGTCAATACGCCACACAGCACAGAGATGGATAACCAACCAATCTACTGATGTTTTATGTTATATAGACCAAAAGAAGATTTTGTTACATAAAAGTAAAGGAGTAAGAGATACATTTTTGCACTACCTAAACTAAAGTGTTAACAAATTTACAAACATTTTACGTGATGATTATATCTGCTCAAATGTTTAGAAAATTGTGTTATTATTGATATACAGACTTGGTCAAAATTTCCCAAAGTTCCATGAAAATTGTCGTTAAAAAATGACTGAAGTATGCCAAACCCTTATGGTATTACTATTCATAGTAACCATTTGTTGTATTAAAGGGGAATAGTCCCATTTTTCTAAGTTTTAATAGTGAAAATTACACTTTCATGTGGAAGCTTATAAAAAATCTCACTATGAAACAATGCAGACATCCATCCATCCATTTTCTAACCCACTGAATCCGAACACAGGGTCATGGGGGTCTACTGGAGCCAATCCCAGCCAACACAGGGCACAAGGCAGGAACCAATCCTGGGCAGGGTGCCAACCCACCGCAGGACACACACAAACACACCCACACACCAAGCACACACTAGGGCCAATTTAGAATCACCAATGCACCTAACCTGCATGTCTTGGACTGTGGGAGGAAACCGGAGAACCCGGAGGAAACCCATGCAGACACGGGGAGAACATGCAAGCTCCACGCAGGGAGGACCCGGGAAGCGAACTCGGGTCTCCTAGCTGCGAGGCAGCAGCGCTACCACTGCGCCACCCTCCATCCATCCATTATATCCTAATTACAGGGTCATGAGGGTCTGCTGGAGCCAATCCCAGCCAACACAGGGTGCAAGGCAGGAAACAAACCCTGGGCAGGGTGCCGCAGGGCGTGCACACACACACACACACACACCAAGCACAATTTAGAATCATCAGTGCACCTAACCTGCATGTCTTTGGACTGTCGGAGGAAACCCATGCAGACACAAGGAGAACATGCAGACTCCACGCAGGGAGGATCTGAGAAGCGAACCTTGGTCTCCTAACTGCGAGGCAGCAGCGCTACCTACTGCGCCACAGCTCTGTTTTCAAATAAATTCCTAGTGAAGAGTGGACCTAGTGGAACTAGGAAAAGAATCCAGATCCTCAAGAATGTTGTGATTTGCTTTATGTTCTTGAATTTTTTTCATACGCTTTAAACATTTCTCTATGCCGCCATATGTCTGAGATATTTTCTTGAAAATAAAAAAAGTATTCTTTACTGTTTTGTTTAGATTATTTTATCCACACATTTTTTTAATTGTAGTAACTAGTTTGATGAGCCATTGCTAAGACTCAGCCTCGGGTTGCGAGGGGCATCTCCCCGGAAGTCACTGTATGTGACGTTGTCAGTGCAACTGTATTGCATGTTACTCTTTCTGCAAGTTTATGTACAGATTTCAAAAGGGTAATGCGATCTTTTACTCCCAATTTTCTGGTAAATGATTTTTATTTCCTCTTTTTGACTGGCTCTGCTGAATGTCTGGCTGGATTTCCAGGTTTTGAATTTGACTTTGTATTTTTGATTGCTATTGTTGAAGTCTATTGACTTTAGGAACAACTACTTTTCATTATTGGTTTTATTCAAAAAGATAAACTTGTCTCCTGGTTAGCTGCTATAAACATCATAGAAGTTACTCTTAAACACTCATTGACTGCATTACCTACCGTGGTTAGTTTGGGCGGGAAGAAAAAAAACTGGCAATGGGCATCCACTCTGCAGAGCTGTCGAGCCACTTTGCGTTCTTGTGATTGGCCTAACATTAGTGAAAATCCAATGAATCCAAAACATTATAAGGAAAACAAAAGAAAAAAAAAATAAGCAGAAAACAAAACAGACTGTGACAATCCCCAAGAGAAATATGTGCCATTCAGAAAAGAAATACAATTATTGTGTATAATTCTTCAATCCTGTCCATACTGTCACAAAACTTAGGGGCTTAGAGCTATGGAGTAACAGTGCTTAACAGTTGTCTTAGAGGGCAAGGGTTGACTGGCATCCCGATTGTGATGTCTTTGTAATGGAAGGGTGGAAGGAGAACACCTCCGGGTGCCATGTGCCCCCCCAGTAAGACCAGTGGCAACAGCTCCATGTGGGGTGTTCCATATACTGTACATACCTGCAGAGCTGCAGAGGAATTGGAGTTCTAGCGGGCAACCCTGCTGGGTCTTATGGGAGTTGCCATGTGGAGATGTGCGGAGGAGGTTTCCTCATTTTAGAGAGGTTCTGCTTGACCTGAAAATGCTTTGTGGATGCAACGTGGTAGCACCAAAAGTACTTCTGGGTCTGGTATAAAGTAAGCCACTCATTCAGGAGTCAGTGTCAGCTGGAAGAGGAGCTCTCTGAGGAGGAATGGAGGATAGGGAAGGGACAGAGAGAGGAGGAAGAAGATTTTTGCTTGAAAATGTGATTGTGAAACCTTTGAAGAAGGTGGTGAGAAGTATTTGTGAATAATAAAATCTTTGTTTGAACTCGAGAATTGTGTCTTTGAGGTTGTGTCTGGGGTTTGGGGCACTGCAACGTCCCCTGCATGTCACACAGTGCACTCCTGAGCAACACTATTATTTATATTGTTTTTTCTATTGTTTTACCATTCAGGCTGAAGAGGTTGTTAAATATTTAAATTTGTTTAAATGACATGTATCATGGTGTTTATTTACATACACAGCAGGACATTTCACAGAACATTGTACAATTTACTGTATCTATGAATTTTAAAAATAACCTAGAAAACCATTTGCAATACATTTTCCACACTGATTGAAACCCACACCCCAAATGATTTCACACAACCATGCACAAGGTCACCACTAGACAGGTGCAAGCAAGTTTATAGTGAGATTTGTAAATGCCATTTTGTAAGCTGTGCAAAACAGCTGATGGCAAGCTAAAGCTGCAGAGGTTAAAGGTTTATAATATAAACCCTTTCTGTGAAATCACTTGTTTTAAGCTTTTGCAAGCTGGCCACAGGGGAGTTAACACCTGCCTCAAATATTGGATTGGGTAAAAGAATGTTATTACTTCTAAACTATCCCAATGTCTACAAAGCCAACGAGTTATTTCTATAATTCAATATGCCTCTGCAGGGTGCATGAACAAAGGGACAAATGGTTATTCTATCATATGTGCATTCACTTGCTGCTGTTGACTTCTCAAATGAAGGCTTTTTTAGGATTTGGCAGCCCTCACATACAGTATATACATCAACAGTCACTCAGTTTAGAGGAACATATTTACCTCATGTATCTGTTGTGGACGGATGGAAGGAACACAGGGTGTGTCCCAGGAAGTGTTGGGGTGCCAGTTGGGTTGCCCCTTTTTAATTGCAAAGCAAATCTTTCAGCAAAACAGGCGCATGAGGCAGCAACACTGAACAACCTACATGAGAATAGGCCACTCAGGCCAACAAAGCTCACCAGTCCTATCCACTTAATTCTTTTAAAATGACATCAAGTCGAGTTTTGAAAGTTCTTAAAGTCCTACTGTCTACCACACTACTTGGTCACTTATTCCGAGTGTCTATGGCTGTCTGTATAAAGGAAAACTTCCTAATGTTTGTGCAAAATGTATCCTTAAGAAGTTTCTGTGTCCCCGTGTTCTTGATGAACCTTATTTTAACGTCACAGTCTCCATCCACTGCACTAATTCTCTTCATAATTTTATACACTTCAATCAAGTTTCCTTGTATTCTCCTTTTGTTGAAACTGAAAAAGTTTAACACTTTCACACTTTCCTCATAACTCATCGTCTGTTTTCCTGGAATCAGCCTAGTTGCTCATCTGTGGGCTTTTTCTAGTGCTGCTATGTCCTTTTTGTAGCCTGGAGACCAAAACTGCACACAGAGGTCCAGAAGAGGCCTCACCAGTGTGTTATAAAGCTTGAGCAGAACCTCCTTGGATCTGCACTCCACACATCAGGGCGTTATATAACCTAACATTCTGTTAGCCTCCTTAAAGTCTTCTGAACACTGTCTGGCAGTTGATAGAGTCAAGATAGATAGATAGATAGATAGATACTTCATTAATCCCAAGGGGATATTCACATAATCCAGCAGCAGTATACTGATACAAAAAACAATATTAAATAAAGAGTAATAAAAATGCATATAAAAACAGCCAATAACTTTGAATAATGTTAACATTTACTCCCTCGGGTGGAACTGAAGAGTCGCATAGTTTGGGGGGAAACGATCCCTTCAGTCTGTCATTGGAGCAGGATGGTGACAGCAGTCTGTCACTGAAGCTACTCCTCTGCCTGGAGATGACACTGTTAAGTGGATGCAGTGAATTCTCCATGATTGACAGGAGTTTGCTTAGTGCCTGTCGCTCTGCTACAGATGTTAAACTGTCCAGCTTCATTCTTACAATAGAGCCTGCCTTCTTAACAAGTTTGTCCAGGCGTGAGGCATCCTTCTTCTTTATGCTGCCTCCCCAGCACACCACCACTTAGAGGAGGGCACAACCGTCTGGTAGAACAACTGCAGCATCTTATTGCAGATGTTGAAGGACGCCAACCTTCTAAGAAAGTACAGTCAGCTCTGACCTTTCTTACACAGAGCATCAGTATTGACAGTCCAGTCCAATTTGTCATCCAGCTGCACTCCCTGGTATTTATAGGTCTGCACCCTCTGCACACAGTCACCTCTGATGATCACAGGGTCCATGAGGGGCCTGGACCTCCTAAAATCCACCACCAGCTCCTTGGTCTTGCTGGTGTTCAGGTGTAAGTGGTTTGAGTCACACCATTTAACAAAGTCTTTGATTAGCTTCCTGTACTCCTCCTCCTGCCCACTCCTGATGCAGCCCACAATAGCAGTGTCATCAGCGAACCTTTGCACGTAGCAGGACTCCGTCAAGTCAAGTCCACAGTGACTTCCACATCCTTCTTATAAACTCTACTTTCAATTTTCCGATAGCCCATTGTGTATTCAAACCTTACATTTTTACTTCCTATGTGTAACACTTTACATTTACTGACATTAAATTTCATCTGCCACAAATTTGCCAAGGCCTGTATGCTGTCCAAGTCCTTCTGTAATGATGTAACGGATACCAAATTATCTGCCAATCCACCTATCTTGGTATTATCTGCATATTTAACCAGTTTGTTACTTATATTCCTATCCAAATCATTTATATATATTAAAAATAGCAGCGGCCCCAGCAATGACCCCTGCTAAACTCCACTCTTAACATCAGCCAATTCTGAAAAGGTTCCTCGCCCAATCACCCTTTGCTTCCTGAACCTGAGCCAATTTTGCAACCTACACACAACACCACAAAACTCCCACTTCTTTTAGTTTAATGTCCAGACTCTCATGTGGCACCTTATCAAATGCTTTCTGAAAGTCCAGATAAATAATCTCATACACTCCAGTCTCATTATATCATTTTATTACTTTCTCATAGAATTCCAGCGTGTTAGTAAAACATGACCTTCCTTTTCTGAACTCATGCTGACTTTTCAGTAAAACTCAGTCATCCATCTATTATCCAACCCACTATATTCCAACTACAGGGTCACAGGGGTCTGCTGGAGTCAATCCCAGCCAACACAGGGTGCAAAGCAGGAAACAAACCCAGGACAGGGCACTAGCCCATCGCAGGGCACACACACACCCACTAGGGACAATTTAGAATCACCAATACACCTAACCTGCATCTCTTTGGACTATGGGAGGAAACTGGAGCACCCGAAGGAAACCCACGCAGACACGGGGATAACATGCAAACTCCACACAGGGAGGACCCGAGAAGCAAACCCATGTCTCATAACTGCGAGGCAGCAGCGCTACCCACTGCACCACCGTGCCGCCCAAAACTCAGTCATTCCCTTAATAATTCCTTCCATTAATTTACTTCTGATGGCTCTTAAGAGCGGGTCAATCATTAGGAGCTTTGTTTCATTGGTAAGTCAGGGTCTAAATGAGACGCCAGTATTCGAGGGTGTCAGATTCTTATAGTCCTCCAACCGGAAGGAGCGGGATTAATTGCCCTCAGGTGGTGTCATCTTGCTGCTGTAGTGGTAAAAAGAGATGACACTGTTAGTGACAGCTCTCCTTCTCACTCCGGAGGGGAATCACATACCTCAAATGAGCCTGGAAGGTATTCCTTTGATGCACGTGCTTGACACTGTTAAAAATGAAAATATGAACAAGAATACCTGGGAGAAGCCCACTCAAACAGAGAAAACGGCATTGACAAAACTAAAATTTGCTCCGGGGCACTGTATAATGGCTGACCCTACATTCTGAGACCCAAAGGTCATGCAACAAAAAAGACGTTTTCCCCTCAGGGATTAATAAAGAATATCAAAAAAGAAGATTACAAGTATTTTACAGTCAGTTCTAAAGGACACAGGTAGCCAATGTAACGATGATAAGACCAGGCAGAAGTGTTCAGATTTAAAAAAAATAATAAACTGTACTACTTTACATGCTGAGTTAATTACAAAGGTTTTATTATTATTGCTTTCTAATTAATAATATTGTTTGAAATTTTATAGTTAATACAATTTCAATGTAAACACTTGAAAGCTGTGGGAAACTGTTCAGTGCTTTGTGTTCTACTTTGTGTTTTTATAATGCTGCTAAAATAAATGATTAAACTGTACTCCTTCACATCTACTGCCAAACACACAACACAGCATTGACTTTATTAGCATGCCTCACTGGGACTGGGACTGCCAAGGCAGACATTTTCTTTCTTTTAAATTTTCTTTCTTTTTAGTCATTCTGGTGTGTGTTCAGACCATAGTATGTGTGTACATATATTTATTTATCTATTTTTGTGTTTATCTATTTATTTAAAGAGCTTCTTTAAGAAAACCAAATTTTCCCTATGTCTATCTAAGATTTATACAGTAGTAATAATTACGGTTTAATCAGAGCAGTCAGTGGGATAGTCAAATGTTCTTCTTCGTTCGGCTGCTCCCGTTAGGGGTTGCCACAGCGGATCATCTTTTTCCATTTCCTCCCATCCTCTGCATCTTCTTCTGTTACACCCATCACCTGTATGTCTCCTCTCAACACATCAATAAACCTTCTCTTAGGCCTTCCTCTCTTCCTCTTGCCTGACAGCTCTATCCCTAGAACCCTTCTCTCATTATACCCTGCATCTCTCCTCTGCACATGTCCAAACCAATGCAATCTCGCCTCTCTGACTTTGTCTCCCAACCATCCAACCTGAGCTGACCCTCTAATGTCCTCATTTCTAATCCTATCTATCCTCGTAACACCCAATGCAAATCTTAACATCTTTAACTCTGCCACCTCCAGCTCTGACTCCTGTTTTTTGGTCAGTGCCACCGTCTCCAACTCATATAATAAAGCTGGTCTCACTACTGTCCTGTAGACCTTCCCTTTTGCTCTTGCTGATACCAGTCTGTCACAAATTACTCCTGACACTCTTCTCCACTCATTACACCCTGCCTGCACTCTCTTTTTCACCTCTCTTCCACAATCCCCATTACTCTGTACTGTTGATCCCAAGTATTTACACTCATCTATCTATCTATCAGCAAAATATGAAAAATGTTTCTGTTTAAACAATGTATTTACACAGATTATTGTAGAAACGGAACACACACAAAATGCATGTGTTCCAAATAATGATCAATTATTTCCACTCTAAAACTCCAGCACTTTACTCCCAGATAATCAAGGCATGAGCTGGGAGAAGTTTGTGCATGTTCTGTGGTCAATAGGAGGCTGTTTACTGCTTGTCTTGGTGGGGGGATGGAATAGCAGGGTGCTTGCTGCTTGTCTTTATCGGCACATTTACAGGACAAAAGACACTGATGGAGAGGTGCGAAGGGATTTAATGTGGGCCGGATTTATGAGTTTTTTCATAGGCTTTGGTAATTCTAGTGTTAAATGCTTCTTGCTCAACTTCTTAGTAACAAACACCCAATAAAGAATACAGTAAAAAGGAAACTACTGAGACATGTTTATTTCTTCAGTAATAAAGCCATCCATTTCCAGCTCAGCACACTGCATTTTGAAACTGAGATGAGTTTTCAGCTTATGCACACAGTGACCTTGCTATATAAAACGTAATGAAGAAAGGAAGTATTTCTCTATTGAAAGATGATGACAGAATCATTCTTAAACATACGGAATGCAAATGTGCTTTATTTGGGCCAGGAAGAAAATGATCTGCTTCAAAAACACATCGTGAAACCCTCAGAGTCCCAGGTCTGATCATAGACCCTGCACCTCTCACTGGTGTATCACAGCCATGCTGGACCCTCATGGCAAAATTGAATTGATCCAAGTATAATAAAATGCACAAGAGTGTAGAAATACAATATGAACTCATTTTTAATAGATCCCCCCTTCCACCTTTTTCCCATGCCATCACTACTACATTAACAATTTCTACCACATCAACTAGAATAGTCAGTGACAAGTCCACCTCTCACCATCAGTATAGACTGGTCCATAAGGAGAAAACTGAAAAAGCTACACATATGAAAAGCTGTTTGACCAGATGGAGTCAGTTCTCGAGATCTTAACGCCTGTGCTGACTAACTTTGTGTTGTCCTCTGTCACCTGCTCAGTCTGTCCTTAAGGCTTCAGAAAGTGCCACTGCTGTGGAAAACATCCTGCGTTGTTCTTGTTTCCAATATGGCACCTGTTCAACTAACGACTACAGACCTGTGCCACTTACAGTGTGTCTCATATCATGAAGACCTTTGAGATATTGGTCCTGGACAATATGTGTTCTCTTGTGGTAGACCACCTGGTCCCACTGCAGTCTGCCTTTTGAACAAAGGCTGTAGCTGTACATACAATTATCTATCTGCTCCAAAAAGCTGATTCTCACCTAGACAAAGCTGGCAGCACTGTGAGGATTGTGTTTTTTTGATTTCTCCAGTGCCTTCAATACCATCCAGCCATCCTTGTTAAGGCATAAACTCTGAGATATACAGGTGAATGAGTCTATGGTGTCCTGGATAATGGAGTATCTGTGGGGCAGACCGGAGTTTGTGAGACTGTGAAAGCAACACTAGAGCACCACAAGTAACAGGCCTGTCTCCTTTTCTCTTCACTCTGTGCACTTTCAGCTATAAATACAACAGCAGGTCATGTCATTTGCAGAAATTCTCAGATGATTACATCTATACATCTGGGTGTATTGATAAAGGAAATGAGACAGAGAATTGGTGTCATGTGGAGAACTTTGTTTCTTGGTGAAAAAAGAATTGTCTGAATCTTAACATCAGCAAAACCAAGAAAGTGCTTATTGACTTTCACCACACCTCCATGTCTTGTCACTATTCAGGGAGTGGATGTTGTGGTGGTCCACTCCTACAAGTACTTGGGGGTTCACATCACTGACAGATTGGACTAGTCTTATAGCACAGATGAATTATAGAAGAAAGGGCAGAGCAGGCTCTTCTTCCTTAGGAGAATGCATTCCTTTAAGTGAAATTCTTCACATCTTCTATAACTCTGTGAGTGAGATTTTCTATGCTGTGGTGTGCTGGGCTGGTAACATCACTTCAATTTATGTCCACCGAAACAACAAATTACTTAATAGAACAGGCTCAGTTGTGGGATGGACTTTGGACCCCCTGGATGTCGTAGCACAGGAGAATATTAAAACAAAACCGAGGGCCATTATGAAGAATGCTGCATTTCCTCTCTCATACAACAACACTATTGGAGGATCATTCAGCAGAAGTGTGTCAAGAAATGCTACAGGGGCTCAATTATAACAGTAATAGTCCCCGACTCTGCCTGTTTGCTGTGTATAGTAGAATGGTAGATCTCCCTACAATAAATAACCTTACTGTTCCTGTTTTGAGCGGAATAAAGCTGGTTTTGCAAAAATACTAAGAATCAACATCTTTGGGGTGTAAGACACCGACTAACGCATCACAAGACCATAGTATGTGTGTATATATCTATCTATCTATCTATCTATAGTGCCTTTCTTTCTATCTATCTATCTATCTATCTATCTATCTATCTATCTATCTATCTATCTATCTATCTATCTATCTATCCAACCCGCTACTGTATGTCCTAACACAGGGTCACAGGGATCTGCTGGAGCCAATCCCAGCCAACACAGGGCGCAAGGCAGGAAGAAACCCTGGGCAGGGCGCCAGCCCACCACAGTACTATAATATAGTGCCTTTCTATCTATCTATCTATCTATCTATCTATCTATCTATCTATCTATCTATCTATCTATCTATCTATCTATCTATCTATCTTTACATTTACCAAGCAAAATATCACTAGAGGCTAAAACATGGGTATAGTGGAAAAATATTCCCTGCAAACTCTCGACACACTATTTATTTTCAAAACAATTAGAAAGCAAACATCTGTATGTGATGTGAGATCATAAAGTTAAGGAAGAAAATTAAAAGAAAAGCAATGGCAGAATTACAAATTTAGGCAGTGAGTGACAACAAAAGGCCAAATAAACTATTCTGCTTCAGGTATAAAAAATGAAATACCGCAGCTCGTTGTTATTCCCAAACACAAGAATTCCTTTTTATCGTGCAGCACATGTAAAATCAGTGATTGAAAATAAGATCAGCGATCATTAATTTATTTCCAGCCCTCATGAAGACTGTTCCTTGACACGGACTGTCACTGTAGATGTATGAAGAGGCTTACATTCTCTCTCTTTCCACAATTTCTGACAGGCTTTGATGTCACCAGGTAGCAGAGCATAATGATACAATTTGACAGACTATTTATCAAGTTAGGATATGCTTACCAAGCTTCCTGTAAAAAAAAAAAAGTAAAATGACTTACAACAAAACAGCTGTCATTTGTAAGGCGGTCTCCTTAAAACAGCACTATTTACAACAACTACATCTTCTGTACCTTTCTGTTGATCAGTTACTAAAATCTAGTTTAATACTAATTATACTTTATAAACAAAGTGTTCTTTTTTGAAATTACAAGTTGTTCTAATAGCATACCCACTTAATATGATTCAAAGTGGCATGGACCTGCCCTGGCAGCATGTTATGCAAAGCAGGAACGAGCCTTGGATAGGACACTAGTTTATCTGAATGCAAACTCACAAACATGCATATGTAATTAAAGATAAGTGGTGGTAAACTATTGCATGCTTAGAACTATTTAAAACTAGGGGGCTCTGCTAACCCCCGGGCAGGCACTACACGTGGCTTCGTGGCTCTGCCACTCACGTATGAGGAAGCGGATGTACAATTTAAACAGATTGTTATTTTCATGGGAATTGTTACATATGCATAATATAACTATTTTACATTACAGCGAGTAATTAACCATAGTAAAAAATAGTAAAGTGTAATAAATTGAAAGAAAAGTATGTTTCATGTTGCATTAGAAATTAACACACAAAAACTTTTTAAACTTACACTTTCACTGTAAAACTTCAGTAAAAACAATATTTGGAATTACCTTTTGTCAATATCGCATTTAATTTTGATTCCGTGTTTGGACTTACATTGTGACACACAACGTATAACTGCCCGTGAGTGAGTATCGTTTCTTTCTCTCTAATAAATAAACTGACTTTTTTGAATGTTTGTCCCTGTGATTTGTTAACTGTCATAGCAAAAGCTATTCTAACAGGAAAACTGTAAACGTTTTAATATGAATGGCATATCAAGATCTCTTTTGGTGTCTAATGTTATCCACAGAAGATGTATTACATTACCTTTCTTGTTGCCTGTTAAAATTTTACATGTCAGAATTGTTCAACCAATTTTGAATACAACTAATCTTGTCCTATTGCATAGCCCATCACTCATAAATAAATTATGCAATAACATACGATATATCCTTCTTTCAACAGTAATTTGGCCGGTGGAAGACCAGACGGTGTTAACGGTTGTAGATATTCATTGAGATATTCAGCATAGTCTATTGATACACATTTAACCAATTTGCCGTGTAATCGATCAACAATTTTCGACTTCATTCGTTTGACTTCATCATTTCTCATTGCTAGGATTGCCCGTGTACTCATTTCTTCTGTTGATAACCCTTTGGGATGAAATTCTTCAATAAGATTTGGATATAATAAGTCTTCTTTTATTGGGAACTTAAAGTGACGAAAACTTTAAAAATTTATAAGAGCTGAGAGTGCAGGAACTGTGTCTGACAAAAGTATTCACACAAATGAGAGGTGAGAGGACTGTGGGCGTGGGCCGTTAACCGGAAACGGTTGAGAGGAGGGAAGGACTTGAAAGAATCTCTTGGCAATAGTCCCGTCTCAAGATTTTTTTTTATAATGGAGAAATGTATCTCTTAGTACTTTTTCCATGTATTCGATGAATTAATAGTAAAACTACTTTTGTTTTTTTTTATGCTTATTCAGATATGATTAGATTAGATTAGATAAACTTTTTTGATCCCATAGGGAAATTCAGATGCATATAGCAGCAGAGACTTAAAAAAACAAGTATACATACTCGCAGGACAAACAATACAGCCAATCCATCAATCAATTGATTAATAAATAAATACAAGCAAATGTGCAGATTTTTCAAAATGAATTTAAGAAGATGCTCCTTAGCTCCATTTAGCTCACTTTAGTGCTCACTTGGCTCAATTTTCCCATCATGAAAGCAAAACGTACTTATTGAATTTAATCATAGAAATATTCATCATGTCAACATGCAACACTGCACAGAAATCCATAACCGATCTACTGATATTTTATAAGAGTTATGAAGATCAAAAGAAGCTTTTGTTAAGGCCTTGTAACTTAAGAGTAAAGTAATAATAGATGCATTTTTGCATTACCTAAACTAAAGTGTTACCGAAAGATTTGTTATTTTTGTTATAGAAATATATGTTTGGCATTTTGAATAAAAGAAATTAAGGGGTGTTTTCTCCAAGGATAACAACAAAACCAGTAGTGGTTACTGGTGAAACTCTAAATGATTTGGACAAGCAGGAACAATAGATGTGCAGTAATACACCAAAAACAATGGAAAGTAGGTTCCTTTATATTTTCAAAGATTTCTTCTTTTTCTTCCTGAATTTTACATTTTTTATTACACTCCATCCATCCATCCATTTTCAAACCCGCTGAATCCGAACACAGGGTCAAGGGGGTCTGCTGGAGCCAATCCCAGCCAACACAGGGCACAAGGCAGGAACCAATCCTGGGCAGGGTGCCAACACACACAAACACCAAGCACACACTAGGGCCAATTTAGAATCACCAATCCACCTAACCTGCATGTCTTTGGATTGTGGGAGGAAACCCACGCAGACACAGGGAGAACATGCAAACTCACGCAGGGAGGACCCGGGAAGCGAACCCGGGTCTCCTAACTGCGAGGCAGCAGCGCTACCACTGCGCCACCGTGCCATCCTTTTATTACACTCTTAAATATGTTTTCTGTATTACTGTTTTAATAAAATGGCAAAATATGAAGCATACCAAAAACTTAAGGTAACGTTTCCATACGGTCCAGCAAATGGAGAGATGGGAGATTATATACAGTATAAATGGTGCGATTTATTAATTACATTTTTGAAGAACACGACAATGTGTTCTATTGAATCATAAAGGTGTCACATTTTGAAAGTTGTTTAAGGAATATAAGGATTTTTTTTACATGTTACTTACCCCATGTAGTCTGGTTGCCCTTCTTTTTACAGCTTTATGCAGGATTTGGAAAGTATTCAGACCCCTTCACTTTCTGCACAATTTACTGTGTTGTAGATTTAATTTTAAATGAATGCATTTGCAATTTTTGCCCATGAATCTACACTCAGTAACCCATAATGAGAAAGTGAAAACATTATATTCAAAATCAACAACTGAAATCACTCAATAGTATAAATATTCAGTCCCTTTGCTGTGACACTGCAAATTGTACTCAGGAGCATCTTGTTTGCTTTAGAACATTAGAACAATCTGGACAAGAACAGGCCATTCAGCCCAATAAAGCTCACCAGTCCTATCCACTTATTTCTTCCAAACAAACATCAGTTGAGTTTTGAAAGTCTCTAAACTGTCCCTACTGTCCACCACACTACTTAGTCACTTATTCCAGGTGTCTATGATTCTCTGTGTGAAAAAACTTCCTAATGTTTGAGTGAAATTTACCCTTAACAAGTTTCCAGCTGTGTCCCCGTGTTCTCGGTGAACTCATTTTAAAGTCACCATCTCGATCCACTTAACTAATTCCCTTCATAATTTTAAACACTTCAATCACGTCTCCTCTTAATCTCCTGTATAGGCTCAGCATTTTTCATTTTTCCTCATAATTCATTCCCCTAGCCCTAGAATTAGCCTAGTCTCTCTTCTCTGGACTTTCTCTAGTGCTGCTATATTGTAGCCTGGAGACCAAAACTGCACACTGTACTCCAGATGAGGCCTCACCAGATAGATACAGTAGATACTATGTTAATCCCAGGGGGAAATTCACATAATCCAGCAGCAGTATACTGATACAAAGAAACAATATTAAATTAAATAGTAATAAAAATGAAAAAAAATTAAAATAAATTAATGTTCGCATTTACTCCCCCGGGTGGAATTGAAGAGTCGCATAGTGTGGGGGAGGAACGATCTCCTCAGTCTGTCAGTGGAGCAAGACAGTGACAAAAGTCTGTCACTGAAGGTACTCCTCTGCCTGGAGATGATCTTGTTCAGTGGATGCAGTGGATTCTCCATGATTGACAGGAGTTTGCTTAGCACCTGTCACTCTGCTACAGATGTTAAACTGTCCAGCTTCATTCCTACAATAGAGCCTGCCTTCCTAACAAATTTGTCCAGGTGTGAGACGTCCTTCTTCTTTATGCTGCCTCCTCAGCACACCACCACGTAGAAGAGGGTACTCGCCACAAGCGTCTGGTAGAACATCTGCAGCATCTTATTGCAGATGTTGAAGGATGCCAACCTTCTAAAGAAGTATAGTCGACTCTGTCCTCTCTTAAACAGAGCATCAGTATTGGCAGTCCAGTCCAATTTGTCATCCAGCTGCACTCCCAGGTATTTATAGGTCTGCACCTTCTGCACACAGTCTCCTCTGATGATCACGGGGTCCATGAGGGTCCTGGGCCTCCTAAAATCCACCACCAGCTCCTTGGTCTTGCTGGTGTTCAGGTGTAAGTGGTTTGAGTCGCACCATTTAACAAAGTCTTTAATTAGCTTCCTGTACTCCTTCTTCTGCCCACTCCTGATGCAGCCCACAATAGCAATGTCGTCAGCGAACTTTTGCTCTAGCAGCACTCAAAATCATATTGGAAGTCTAATGTATATAGGTTGAACAGGACCGGAGAAAATACAGTCACCTGTGGCGCTAATGTGTTGCGTTATAACCAGTGCATTATAAAGCTTCAGCAGAACCTCCTGTGACTTGTACTCCACACATCGGGGCGCTATATAACCTGACATTCTGTTAGCCTTCTTAAAGGCTTCTGAACGCTGTCTGGCAGTTGGTAGTGTCGAGTCCACTATGCCTCCTAAATCCTTAGGTGTACTCTCGATTTTCAGACCTCCCACTGTGTATTCAAATCTCACATTTTTACCTCCTACTTGAAGTACTTTTCAATTACTGACATTAAATTTCATCTGCTACAAATCTGCCCAAGTCAACTTTATTTTCTGTGTAAGGTGCAAACCTATCCCAATGTGCACAGAGCAGAATACGAGAATATAAACAATTTGAGTGTGGAGTCTTTAACCATATCAAGCATTAGCATATATTAAAATAAAAGGTATTTATATAAAATCATGTTACAGATGTGTATTCATACAAAGAATCGCATTTTCAAAATGTATTTAAAATGTCATTTTAGTAATTTAATCAAATATTCCTGGCATGTTGTACTGATTAAGAGACCTGACATAAAAAATGTGATGGTGCACCTGTAAATGAATCGCTTGTGTAAGTAACGTCAAGGCCAGGACTCCATTTCCCAACACATACAATTTTAAGTAGTGCTTCAACTCAAGTGATTCTAGTGCTGTGATCTTAAGCAGAATGGCCATGTCTGTTGAAAGCTAATTTCATTTTGAGTATCATAGCTATGGATGAAGACAAGCCTGTTGACCTCGTAAGTCCTGCAGTCCAAGATAATGAAGTTCTCAATGCTTTTCACTTTGCAGTGATACAGACTTATCTTCTGGATTGACTGCATAATTATTGTAGTTTATTATTTATTGTATAATTTTTGTCCTTTTATATACGTTTTATTTCACCCCATCAGTATTTATTTGTGAGGAATCTGATTTTCTGGTTACATGCTTGTTAAGACAATAATAAAGACATATAAAAATAAAAAAAGCTAGACATACCAATTGTAATATTAGAGTTTCGTTAGGCTAGGTGTTTTTGTGTCTAATTAACCAACCCCCAAGTCTTTAGGGCTATCTCAGGATGTGAAGTTTATTACACAGTTTGGGGAGGTGCCTCGAACTGGTATGGAAATGGTTATTCAGCGCAGGACATTCTATAAGCCAACTCCTGCAGGAAGGCCTTAAAATTATCTAGCTGGCATGCTTCATCGCAACAAATGGGGGGCATTCTGGAAGCCTACTTTAGGACAACTATAAAAAGGTAGTGTGTGAGCACTCACTATGACTGTGTGGGATTGGTTTTGAATCAGAGGCCATTCTGTACCATGATGCCCTATTGGTCTAAGGATTTGGATGTATAAAGTTGGTTGCTTTACCCCTCACTCACTCTCTCTCTCTTACACACCTTGGCCATGAAGAGAACACCATAAGGAACACAAGTGGGCAGCCATATTGAGACAGGTGTGTGGCCTGTCCTCAAGAAATATGAGCAGGAATGAAGACTTGACCAGAGACGTTTGAGTAACTACAAGTCTGTGTGCCACCTGAAGCTATACATCTAGTATGTATCAGGTGGTATGGCTATGATTTAACAATATTCACATGTATTTTGCTTCATTATTATTATTTTATGAATACTGTATTATCAATAATACATTATTAAAATGTAAATGTGTCATTTTACTCTATGTACCATATATACTCCAGTATAAGTCGTGTCTTGAAACCCGAAAAATCGATTATAAAATCAGACCCTGACTTATATGCCTGTTCAAAAATACGACCCTTACATTTTTTTTTAACATCTTCTTGCTTCCTCCAATCTCGCACCACTTTCTCAGACACATCGAAATTTGTTGCAGCAGCGCGGTTACCGATTTCTTTTGCCACTTCAACAACTTTTAATTTAAAACTAGCTTTGTATTTTCTTCTGATTGAAAGCTTCATCGTTGATAAGGGATGCTCTTACGATAAAGGTGTATGAGGGTGTGAGGTACAAAAATCACAAAACAGTGCAAACGTCGCTTTGGAATAGTTCATTACTCTCTCAGGTGGGCACTAACATATTTTATCTCTTGGATCAATAGCGTGAGTTTTCCACATTCGACTTATACGACCGACATTATAAAATACCGGAAATTATACGGTAAAATCAAGCCCCGACTTATACACCAGAGAACTTAAACGCAAGTATATGCGGTAATTGCCTGAAGCTATAGATGTAGAAGGGAAGGTGGGGAGAAATGCTAATAACAACATTTATTTCTATAGCACGTTTTCATACAAATGATGTAGCTCAAAGTGCTTTACAGGATGAAAAAAGAAAACATATAAAAGTAAAATTAGGCAATACTAATTACCAAAGAATAAAGTAAGGTCCATTTGGCGAGGGAGGACAGAAAAGGCAAAAAAAACCTCCACAGGGCTGGAGAAAAATAAAACAAAATCTGCAGGGGTTCCAAGGCCATGAGACCACCAAGCCCCCACTGGGCATTCTACATAATATAAATGATCTCAATCAGTCCTCACGGTTTTCAGGCTTCACAGAAGAAGACGATGATTAGACGATGATGGTCAAGTGGACCTCCGGCCTCCAATCCATCAACGCAGAGACTGCACGGTACTTTGATCAGGTGGTGGTGGCAGAAAAACTGAAACACAACAGCAGAGAAACTAGATGTTAGTATGGATTATCAAAAATGATAATTCAATGCATATACAGAATTTCAGGGTTACACTAAAATGAAGCTATGAGAAAGCCACTTAAAATAATGAGTTTTTAGCAGTTTTTTAAAGTGCTTCACTGTATTAGCCTGGCAAATTTTTATTGGTAAGCTATTCCAGAAAAAGTACAATACCTTATAAACCGTGGTACATCTATGGGATTTGAGGAATTCTGATAGTACAAGGGGGCGGCACGGTGGCGCAGTGGTAGCGCTGCTGCCTCGCAGTTAGGAGACCCGGGTTCGCTTCCGGGTCCTCCCTGCGTGGAGTTTGCATGTCCTCCCCGTGTCTGCGTGGGTTTCCTCCGGGCACTCCGGTTTCCTCCCATAATCCAAAGACATGCAGGTTAGGTGGATTGGCGATTCTAAATTGGCCCTAGTGTGTGCTTGGTGTGTGGGTGTGTTTGTGTGTGTCCTGCGGTGGGTTGGCACCCTGCCCAGGATTGGTTCCTGCCTTGTGCCCTGTGTTGGCTGGGATTGGCTCTAGCAGACCCCCGTGACCCTGTATTCGGATTCAGCGGGTTAGAAAATGGATGGATGGATGGATGATAGTACAAGAGTAGAGTTGCATAGAACTCTACCAAGACAAAACAAGGGTGAGAGCCTATCCTGGCAATATCTGGCACAAGGCAGGACCCAAAGATGGAAGGGGCACAAGTAACATTTTCCTGTTTTACTTTTGAGATTCTACTATGTGATTATCCATCCATCTATCATCCAACCCGCTATATCCTAACACAGGGTCACAGGGGTCTGCTGGAGCCAGTCCCAACCAACGCAGGCCACAAAGCAGGAACAAACCCTGGACAGGGCGCCAGCCCACTGCAGGTCACACACCCACACACCAAGCGCACACTAGGGGCAATTTAGGATCACCAGTTTAGGAAACCGGAGCACCCGGAGGGGAGAACATGCAAACTCCATGCAGGAAGAACCCGGGAAGCGAACACAGGTCTCCTTACTGCAAAGCAGCAGCGCTACCATTGAGCCAACGTGCCACCCACTATGTGATTATGCTTTGTGATATGTGAGGAAAAGCTTTATTCAAAAGTAAGAGGCTGAGTAAAAAATAAGAAAATGACAATCTTACGGGAACCAACCTCTGCAAAAATACAGTACCACTGCAAAGTAAAATTTTACTTTTTTGCCAAATACGTTTCCCAGTACAGTACCTTCGTATTATGCATATGCATACTTGCCAAAAGAGCTAAATTCCTCATTTGCATATGCAGACTGATTGCAACAACGTGGAATAAGGATGGGTAAACGTCTGCACATTGAATATTTCATTTAAGCACATGAATGCCTTTTTTTTTTCTTTAACGGCAGATTATATGTGACAGTTATCAGAACTGATTGCGCACTACATGGCAAGTCGCCTTTTTCTCTCTGTGCTTCATCTCTCCCAGAAATAGGAGCGCGATGCAAATGCAGTTTGTAGTCAGACAAGTGTAATTTCCTCCTGTGATTTAATTTTTTTTTTGGTCCTTATTTATTTATTTTTTTTTTATAAGAGAATTCTGTCAAAAACTGCAGAAGCTCAATACTACATACGAATGATCGGCAACTGAAACGGTTTCAAATGAAATGTTTGATATTGCTTGGTGCCTGGATCTGTGGAGGGGATTTACACTGGGAATGCTAAAACAGAAGGGAGAGGGAGAAGGGAGAGGGAAGGGAGTGAGAAAAATAATGTGTGTGCTACACTGCTGAAATGGTGTGCCGAATATACAGAGGAATCTGAAGGTGACAAAAACAGATTATCTACAAGCAGCAGCAGCAGCAGCTATTGAGAGATCCTATAGAACTGCATGGCTGCAATGCTGCCTTCCTTTTTTATTTGTGGAACTGCAATAAGCACCACATGGTTACCTTTCTAAATCATGGCTCTGCACAACAAAAGAAGAAAACCTTAAAAGTTTCCCCTCTGCTGACAGCCTCCTTATTCTCCTTCAATAAAGACAAAAGAGATGCTTTTTCTTCTCAGGGCATCATTTCAGAGTAAACTGCTCAGTTGACCGGTGCTGGGTAATCCCACTGCACAAGTTTTCTTATGCTTTTCATTTGGGGAATGGCTGCAGTCACCGTGCTTCTGCTGCTTTTCTGGATAGTGAATTTGAACAACGCCACGGAAAGTACAGGAAGATCAAAAACTGGGTCACGGTGGAAGGGAGAAAAGAATCGTGAGTAGTCTCTCCTTGTCTTTCCTCAAACGTCACACGCCGCTCCTCGCCTCTGCTAGATTTGCCTTATGGAATGAAAATAAATCCTGCTTCTTTGGAGAGTGGAAAAGAAAACAGTAAGATTAGATTGCACACCTTCAGCGTATTTAACCGGTCCGGTGAACAGCCATTGCAAAGCTTCACATAGAAGTAGCCTTTAAATAATTAGGCAGGGCAGCAACTGACCAACTGCAAAGTTTTCCCACCAACTTATTTAAGATCCTAAAGCTTGTTCTGCCATTAAAATTGTGTTGGATTGTGGTAATGGAAATTTTAAGGAGTTTTGGAAAGCAATCAGGGGATGTGATACACGTACCTTTTTTCTCTCTCTCTCTCTTTACTTCCATACAAGCCAGATGTGCTTCTGAAATGGGCTTTAAAAACCACTACAGCTTGATTTAAATTGAAGAGAATGGGAGCTGCAACTAAACCCAATGGTTTACTAACAACTTTTATTGTTTTTTTGTTCTAAATCTATTTTAGAAAGTTTCGGCTTTCATATGTGTTTGACTTTGAAACTCCACTCGGAGATGGGAGAGATTTTCATTAACAGTGATCAATGTTTTCTCAAGATGGTTTATATTATTCACACAGCCTGCATTTCAAATATAGTGCAAATTAAACTGATTGCATGGAACATTGACCAGGGGAGATGGATTCATTATAATTTACCACATTAGATGTCTTGACATTTAAAAAAAAAAAATTGATGCATTTAATTTTCAGGAGCAATGGTGGAAGAATGTGGTAAATTTATTATTTCAGAAGGGGGAAAGTTGAGCAGTAGCAAAACCGAAGCTCTGCTGTAAAATCTGCCTGTGGATTTCTTCCAGCTTATTATTGTATAGCCATTTTGTGAGGGATTTATCATTTCTGATGCCTGTTTTGTTCATGGAAATTGTTTTTTGGCACGGGCGTACTGTGTTAGTTAAAAACATCAGAATATAAGAAGCTTGTCTGTTTAGCTAATGGCTAAGCTGTCCCAATATCTCCTCTGGGTACTTCTTAAAGGTTCCCAAGGTTTCTGTTTCAATTAAAAGTCTTCATAGTTTGTTCCAGATTCCCACAACTCTTTGAGTAACGAAATGCTACCTGGCTTCAGTCCAGCAGCCATATCTTATACACTTCAGAACAGGTCATCCACCTGAAGTTAAGCATTTTTCAGGTCTGTCCAGCACTTGGATGAGAGAACAACCAGGAAAAGCTTGGGTTTGGTGCTCTAAAAAGTGTTAGTGAAGCCAGCAGGGGGCGCATGCCCTGTGGTCTGAATTTGGATCCCAATTTGCCAGTGCAGTGATGGGGACACTGTGAGGTAAAAATGGTGCCATCCTTCAGATGAGATGTTAAACCAAAGTCCTGACTCTCTGTCATCATTAAAAACCACTGGGCATTCTTTCTACAGAGGATGGTGTATCTTGATTTCCTGGCCAAATTATCCACCTCAACCTAGTCATTTTGGTCCACTAATCATCTCCTGTTACTAACTGGCTAATTATCTCTCACCACTTCACCACCTAACAGCTAGTGTATGGTGAGCTTACTGGCGCAAAAATGGCTATCATCGCATCCAGAAGGATGCTGTACATTGGTGGAGGCTGAAGTGGCTTCTCACTCTCTATGTAAAGTGCTTTGAGAAGTGAGAAAAGCACTAAATCAATGTAAAGAATTATTATTAAATGGACTTCCCCTTCCCCTTCATTTCCAATGGTGTGCTTGAGTACACGAATCTCTTCTTCAGATGAACTGGTTCTGCTGGATCTAATTTTTTAATTGCTTTTGAGAATTTTGGAGAGCTGGATCAGGTCCCCACACAGTCTCCTCTGCTCGAGGCTAAATAAGTTTAATTCTCTGGGTCTGTCAGAGTACGACATGTCTGTAAGTCCTGGAATGTATTTAGTTGTTCTCACAAACACAACCCAACTCATACAAGACCAATTTACATTTGTCAATGTTACAAACAGCATATCGTTCAAAGCTGGAACACCCACCTAAACAGTGGGTGAATGTGTTCATTGCATAAAGAAGATAGCAAAGTTAGCCAGCCTTTGTGATGTGTAGCAATGCCACCCACCATTTCTATATTTACAATGCTTGCTTATGTTTTACCCCTATTGCTCTCTGTCTATCTTCACTGTCATATACATCTACACTGCTTGAATTCTGATCCCTAGCAGTGTCCTCTGCTCGAGACTAAACAGGATTAACTCTTTGAGTCCGTCAGAGTACGACATGTCCTTAACGCCTGGAATGTTCTCCACTGCACAGCTTCAAGTGTTGCTATGTCTTTTTTGGTAGTTTGGTGTCCAGAACTGCAACAAAATACTCCTGATGTGATCTCACTTGTACATTGTGGACTTTTTTAGTTTTTTACTGATATTGCATACTTCATGTAGTTTGTTGTGATTGCTGAAGACATTTCTTTATCTTATGTTGAAATGGTATTTCTGATAGATAAGGCATCTATAGTGACCAAACAATTTGATGATGATGGTCATGTGGACTTCTGGCCTTTAATCCATCAATGTAGGGATATCACTGTGCTTTGATTAGGTGGTGGTGGCGCAGATCGCCACCACAGAAAACCGGAAAAAAAAAACAACAGAGAAATTAGGGGTTAGTACAGATTTTGGAGCCACCTTGAATAATAATAATAATAATTAATTGAATATACAAAGCATCAGGATTTAACTGAGATGAAGCTATGAGAAAGCCATGTTAAAGTAATGAGTTTTCAGCAGTTATTTAAAGTGCTCCACTGTATTAGCCTGGCGAATTTCTATTGGCAGGCTATTCCAGATTTTAGGTGCACAACAGCAGAAGGCTGCCTCACCACTTCTTTTAAGTTTAGCTGTTGGAATTCTAAGCAGACACTCATTTGAAGATCTAAGGTTACGATCTGAAGTGTAAGGTGAAAGACATTCTGAAATATAATATGGAGAGAGATTATTTAAGGCTTTGTAAACCATAAGCAGTATTTTAAAGTCAATTCTAAATGGCACAGGTAACCGATGTAGTGCCATCAAAACTGGGGTGATGTTTTCGATTTCCTTTTCCTATTTAAGATTCTAGCAGCTGCATTCTGCACTCGTTGTAATCAATTGATGTCTTTTTTTGGTGGTCCTGAGAGGAGTGCGTTACAGTAATCTAGCCGACTGAAAACAAAAGCGTAAACTAATTTTTCAGCATCTTGCAATGTTATAAGAGGTCTAACTTTTGCTATATTTTTTAAGTGAAAAAATGCTGTCCTAGTAATCTGATTAATATGTGATTTAAAATTCACGTTACAGTCAACAGTTACCCCTAAATTCTTTACCTCCGTCTTGACTTTTAATCCTAATGCATCAAGTTTATTTCTAATAACCTCATTATATCCATTATTGCCAATCACTAAAATTTCTGTTTTCTCTCTATTTAGTTTGAGAAAATTATTACTCATCCATTCGGAGACACAAGTGAGACACTGTATCAGTGAACCAAGAGTGTTGGGGTCATCAGGTGGTACTGATAAATACAGTTGTGTGTCATCAGCATAGCTGTGGTAGTTCACATTAGGCCTTGAGATAATCTGACCTAACAGAAGCATGTAAATCGAAAAGAGCACCGGATCCAGGATAAAGCCTTGTGGAACACCATGTAGAATATCATGTGTGGTCAAAATATATTTACGCTCTAAAACACGACAGCATTTAAACTGAAGATCCACCTCCCTCTCCATTCATTGATCAATTAGCCAATGCAATTTTACAGATACCCAATTAATAATCTGGAGGTACTGCAGTTGTTAATATGATTATAAATGTAATGTCAGGAAGTGGTTCTGCAATTCAAATGCTCTTTTGTGGTGAGCATGTTCAATTTTAATTAATTCATTAATTCATTAATTTAATTTCATTAATTTTCATCAAGTATTTTAGTAAATATATGTCCACTTGGGCTGCATGATGGCACAGTGGTAGTGATACTGCATTGCAGTAAGGACACCAGGGTACACGTTCCAGGTCCTCACTGCATAGAGACTGCATGTTCTACATGTGTCTGCATGGGTTTCCTCCAGGTGCTCTGGTTTCCTGCTACTGTCCAAAGACACAGGTAGTTAAATTGGTGATGCTAAAATGTCCCCAGTGTGTGTTTGGTGTGTGTGTGTGCGTGTGTGGGTCTGAGTGCCTTGTGCCAAATGCTGGGGCTGGCTCCAGCATACCCTGGTCTGGATTAATTGAGTTAGAAAATTTCATACACGTGCTTGGGTTGATTTAAATGTGGATTATGTGACACTAGTAAAATGAGAATTTTTTTAATGGACTTTTACAATTTTGTTTGCTGTTATCTAGCATTACCATAGACATCTATTCTATGAGAAACTAAGTCATCTCCATTCTGCAGGAAAACATGAGATTAAACATTTTTCAAAGGTGACCACTGCAAATTACATAATGCACAAAACCTATAAAAAATGTTTTGCTTAGAGCAATGCCTTTTGTGTCTCTTTGAGACCCAGAATTGGCGCCATCATCCCATGGGCCCTTGGAGAATCACAGCAGGCATCCATCTCCAGGGAGAGATCCCCATTATGGAAGTTGCCCCTTTGGAGGATCTCTGGCAGCAGTTATCCTGTCCCAATTGGAGATTCTTTGCTAATAGTCTTTTGGGAAACCCTTTTGGGAAATTTGCTGATGCAGGTCGTGTCAGGAGAATATCTTTTGCTTGAACTGCTCACAGCGACCCATCACAACTTATTCTGCAAACCATATGCAAACCTGTTCCATTATGTACTACTGTTAATCACGACTCTGCATGACCCAAATTCATACAAGATATGACACAGAATTTGTTATGACACATAGTTTAAGAAAATATGGCTTAGACTTTGCCTTTAAGGATTTTGGTTTGTACCCTTATGATTTTTCCTTTGCCTTTTATTATTTAGCTTAAAATTATTATTCTCTCATTGATTAGATTACCGTATATATACTTATGGATAAATTCTCCCTCAGAAAACTCAGGACTTGATTTTGCCATATAATTTCTGGTGTTTTATAATGTCAGTTGTATAAGTCGAATGCAGAAAACTCACACTATTGGTACAAGGGATTATGATATGCTAACGCTCACCTGAGAGAGTAACCATGGAGCACACTGCCTTTTTTTTCTATGTGGGTGAGGCAATGCACTGTATCAGCATGTGCGCCTAACCTCTCACTCTCTCTCTCTCTGTTCTGCCTACGTGGTGGTTTTAAATTAAACGTTGCTGAAATAGTGAAAGAAATAGATAACAGCGCTGCTACAACAAAATTCGATGCTTCTGAGAAACTGATGCGAGATTGGAGGAGGCGAGAAGATGTAGAAAAAAAAAATTAATTTATTAATAAATTTATAAGTCGGGTCTGATTTTATGATCGATTTTTCGGGTTTCAAGACCTGACTTATATTGAGTAAATAGATAAACTTTTACAATCCCATGGCGAAATTCAGATACACACAGCAGCAGAAACATAAAGATCAGGGATACAGACTCACAGGACATATACTGCTGTCAATCAGTCAATCATTCAATCGATGAATAAATACAAATAAATGAATACATGTATATTGTGTAGATATTTCAAAATGAAATTAACAAGTACATCAGGAGGAATCAATGGATCACCTGACAGCAGTGGGCAGAAAAGACCCACCAGAGGCTCTTCTTAGTACTCATGGTAGAATGAGCCTATGGATAAAAGTGCCCCAAGACAGTGCCACCTGGAGGAGGTTTTTCATGATGGCATCCAATTTTGCCACCTTCTTTTTTCTACAACAGCTTTCAGTGTGTCCTGGGTTGGCCCTGTGATGAGTTTTAGTTCTTCTCGTTCACTAGAAATTATTGAAGCTTTCTTTTTTGCAAAATTTATATAATTATTACTTGAGTTATTTTTTGTTGATTTTTGTTTCTTAATATGCTTTAATCATTCTGCTTCATCCAATTTAAAGTTGAAGTAGATGCAGGCTATCCCTGCAGTGTCAGTCTATCTACACTCTTAAAAATAAAAGTACCAAAGCTATCCTTCAGAGTGATGCCATAAAGGAACCATTTTTGGTTGCAGAAAGAATACAATACAATAAAATACAATTTATTTTTGTATAGCCCAAAATCACACAAGAAGTGCCACAATGGGCTTTAACAGGTCCTGCCTTTTGACAGCCCCCCAGCCTTGACTCTCTAAGAAGACAAGGAAAAACTCCCAAAAAAACCCAAGTAGAGAAAAAAATGGAAGAAACCTTAGGAAAGGCAGCTCAAAGAGAGACCCCTTTCCAGGTAGGTTGGACATGCAGTGGGTGTCAAAAAAAGGGGTAAATACAATACAATACACAGAAGACAATGCAAGTAATCCCCAGTACAATATAATAGTGCAATAGAAATATTACAAGGACAGAGCAGAATTCAACAGTAGATTATATCACATAATACGATTTGGATTTGTTCCGGGTCCTGGAGACCTCGGCCATCAAGCTGCCTCCCCCATCTACCATCTACATGAACATTTCAGAAGGAACCTTTATTTATTTAGATGTGCAACAGGTTCCATAAATAGACAGATTTGTGAAATACTAATGGCGTCCTTATTTTAAAAGAACTCTTACTGCGTTCAATCACACAGGCTACTGTAAGTGCAGGTTTTATCAATCTGTTAGTGTCCTGCTAGGTCACCTACTATACCTTAAAGAGTTCTGTTTTGTCCACATGTAAGTAAGCTTTTCAAAACTTAAAGAACCTCTCACAGAATGAAATGGTCCCTCATCACACGATGATTTTACAAGAGACCACACGGCCCAGTAAAGTGTCACTGCACAACCATTAATTCTGAGAGTGAAGGAGCTCATCTTTGTCAGTTAGCCCTGATTTCTAGAAAAACGTGTGACATTGAGCTTCTTCCGCAGACCTACAAATAGAGTGCATTTTCTGCAGCCTTGTACATTTTCAGTGATCCCAGAAGGAAATAATATTTAGTGCACAGGCTGAATGGGATGAGGGATCATAAAAGTAAATGAAAAGCCTTGACAACAGAGTCATGGAGAAGATATAAAGTGATGTCCCTCCTCAAACTCAACAGATGTGCCTGGGCGTTAAATACGGGGATCATTTTCAGTGATCATGTTGCCTTAAATGATACATGTCAGGAAGTAAACTGAAAGTAGACCAACACGAGAGCTAATGGCCAGGTTTATAGTGTAACTAAAATTATTAATGTTTCCCAGTTTGTATATTATTCAGATTTTAATAGTAAATATGGCTAAACCTTTTACCATTCATTTCAAGTGAAGGACAAGTGGAGGTGATTTAAAATGTCACTTTTGAATGAAGAAGATATGCATTCACATCTGTCCACTATGGGGTCATTAGACCAAATAATTATATTCGGACAGCACTGTATATAATGTGGAATTAACCCTTGAAGGGATCTTAGCACCTTGCAGGTCACACTATCTCACTCAGTCTTTAACCTAAGCTAATATATATATTTTTTGGTGTGTCTCAAAGAGAAGACTCTTGACAAAATGAATTAAGGAAAGAGGGATATCTTCAAATTTAATCCTGTGTGATTTGTGCTTCCTTTATATGATGTGTGCTGATTTTTCTGGAAACTTTTATTTAATATCTCCCTGCAATGGACTGGTTTCCTGTTCAGGATTTGTTCCTGCCTTGCTAGCTGGGATTGTCTCCAACATTCTTTGAAACCCTGTTCAGGATAAAGTTGGTTGAAAAATGACTGACCTATTTATTTAACAATACTTTAGCAAAAAATTCATGGGGTTTTACACGTTGTGAGCAAATGACTGGATGACTGACATTATGGAGCATGACTTTTTTTTTCCTACGGACATTTTTCACCTTTGACTTGTGTTATATCATACAGATTTTTAGCATTGATCTTCATGAAAGCACAAAATATTTTTTCTCAGTCATACTACGAAATATGTGGTGGAACAAGGCCGCCACCGTATACCGAGAAGAGAAAACAAAAGATAAACAATGTCTTTTAAGACATGATTTACACAATTCTGGGCTGCTGACATTTCTCTTTTGGTAGATTATTCCATATTTTTGGAGTACAGTAACTAAAAACAGTCTTGCCACTTCCTGCAATCAACGCAGGTTTTAAGGCCCTAAGGCTGCGATTGGGAATGTAAGGGGGAAAAACATTGCAAGATATATAAAGGTGTAAGATTATTCAAAGCCTTTCAGACAATTAGCAGTCAGCCAGTCAGTCATTCTCCAACCCGCTATATCCTAGCACAGGGTCACAGGGGTCTGCTGGAGCCAATCCCAGCCAACACAGGGCGCAAGGCAGGAACAAATCTCACCACCGCAGGTCACACACACACACCCACACACCAAGCACACACTAGGGACAATTTAGAATCGCCGATGCACCCAACCTGCATGTCTTTGGACTGTGGGAGGAAACCCACGCAGATACGGGGAGAACATGCAAACTCCACACAGGGAGGACCCGGGAAGCAAACCCAGGTCTCCAAACTGCGAGGCAACAATTAACAGTATTTTAAAATGAATCCTGAAAGACACAGGCAGCCAGTGTAAAGATGCTAATACTGGTGTAATGTGGTCAGATTTTATTTTAGTTAGGATTCTAGAAGCTGCATTCTAAACCAACTGCAATCAGTTTAAATTAATTCATAAGTTAAATGTGATATGCAAACTCCACCCATTCTTTTCTATTACAGTGTAGCAGGGTCTTATCCCAGTAGAAAAGTGTGGAAATCCAGGACCATTTTTAAAAACATCACAGTGAACGCTCACACCAATTCGTACCAGAACGATTTAGAGTCACCGTTTTATCCAACATGAATATCATGGAAGATACAGAAGAAGAAAAGCAAAGTCCATCCATCCATCCATCCATCCATCCATCCATCCTCTTCCGCTTATCCGAGGTCGGGTCGCGGGGGCAGCAACAAGCAGAGATGCCCAGACTTCCCTCTCCCTGGCCACTTCTTCCAGCTCTTCCGGGAGAATCCCAAGGCGTTCCCAGGCCAGCCAGGAGACATAGTCCCTCCAGCGTGTCCTGGGTCTTCCACGGGGCCTCCTCCCGGTTGGACGTGCCCGGAACACCTCATCAGGGAGGCGTCCAGAAGGGCATCCTGATCAGATGCCCGAGCCACCTCATCTGACTCCTCTCGATGCGGAGGAGCAGCGGCTCTACTCTGAGCCCCTCCCGGATGACTGAGCTTCTCACCCTATCTTTAAGGGAAAGACCAGACACCCTGCGGAGGAAACTCATTTCAGCCGCTTGTATTCGCGATCTCGTTCTTTCGGTCACTACCCATAGCTCATGACCATAGGTGAGGGTAGGAGCGTAGATCGACTGGTAAATTGAGAGCTTTGCCTTACGGCTCAGCTCCTTTTTCACCACGACAGACCGATGCAGAGCCCGCATCACTGCGGATGGCGCACCGATCCGCCTGTCGATCTCACGCTCCATTCTTCCCTCACTCGTGAACAAGACCCGAGATACTTGAACTCCTCCACTTGGGGCAGGATCTCTCCCCCAACCCTGAGAGGGCACTCCACCCTTTTCCGGCTGAGGACCATGCTCTCGGATTTGGAGGTGCTGATTCTCATCCCAGCCGCTTCACACTCAGCTGCGAACCGATCCAGAGAGAGCTGAAGATCACGGCCTGTGGAAGCAAACAGGACAACATCATCTGCAAAAAGCAGTGACCCAATCCTGAGTCCACCAAACTGGACCCCTTCAACACCCTGGCTGCGCCTAGAAATTCTGTCCATAAAAGTTATGAACAGAATCGGTGACAAAGGGCAGCCCTGGCGGAGTCCAACTCTCACTGGAAACGGGCTCGACTTACTGCGGCAATGCGGACCAAGCTCTGACACGGTTGTACAGAGACCGAACAGCTCTTATCAGGGGAGAAAAGCAAAGTACCTCAAAAATAATCCTACACATACCGAGTGAGAATGTGCAAACTCCACACAGACAGAGGTGGAAATGAAGCATGATTTCTGTTGCCAAGAAGCAGTAACCACTACATTATCAGGTGTATAAAAAAAATAGATATATTTTTTATAAAGGCTTCTGAACACATTTTTAGAATTAACACAGAGTCAATGTGTGAATTTGTCAGAAAAGGTGCCGAGCTGTGACTAAAGTGTACTGCAGAGCAAAAGCAGCTCCTCAAAAAGGAGGCTCTGGGCCTCCAGTGAGTGTGGGTTTTTTAGTCACTTTGGATAATAATAATAATAATAATAAAAATAATAATAATAATAATAATAAAAATATGTTCAGAATGGAAAAGCCTAAATTAAATAGATGCTGTACATAAATATCATACATATAGGAATATATTTATTATTCCAAAATTTAAAACAAATTTAACAAGTCCTTTTATTAAAGTGAGCGAATTTGAACAAGGTGCCTTGTATTTAGTAATTGCAATACCATCTAATGCACTTTATTAAAATAGATAGATAGATAGATAGATAGATAGATAGATAGATAGATAGATAGATAGATATAGAAAGAAAGGAAAGGATAGATAGATAGATAGATAGATAGATAGATAGATAGATAGATAGATAGACATGAAAGGCACTATATAATAGATAGATAGATAGATATGAAAGGCACTATATAATAGATAGATAGAACTTTATTTGTCCACAGGAGGAAATTTGGCTTTGTACAGAAGTTCTTTAAATAAATAAATGCATAAATAAATAAACACACTTTGGTCTGAACACACACTGGAAATACTATTAAGCAAGAAAATTCCAAAGAAAGAAGAACTCTAACTTGGCTGATTCAGTCACGGTGAGGCATTATGCAGACAAATTGCCTATTGGTATAAAGGAGCTCCCTTCACATTTCTTATCAGAGTTAAGTTTCAAGAAGTTCCTGGATGGTAACAGTCATAGTAGGTGGACAGAAGGCAGGCTCTTATCCTACAGAGAGCCTCCATGGAAAAAAATGAACAACAGTGGCAACAAAAGATGCTCATTGAATGTCAGAGTTGGAATGCAGGAGCCAGAAAGGTGCAGCAAGCCATGCATACAGTCTTAGTGTAACTGGAAAGGGCACCAGCATGTGAGGAAGATGAGATCATGCAGTGGTCCCCAAGGAGAAAAAGAGAGCAGGGGACCCAGCAATTGTCAAAATCTTCAGAGAAAAAAGAGAGTGTGTTCAAGACAGTAGTAACATAATTTCGTTGCTGACTAAAGGCACAGGTGTATAAGGACACTGGAGTGACTAGACAGAGTTGGCATCACTGTAATGATTGGAAAGCCAGTCTGCATTTTTCATTGTTCAGCTTTTCCATTAAAAAGTTTCTATAGGAAACATGATAGTCCTGATCACTCTGCTCTTGGTTGCAAGACTGATATATGTAATATTTCAGATTGTATCCATGCTGAACAGTATCTTAGGTTACTGATATTTTTGGCATGGATTTTCAGTCCAGTTTCTGATTTGTCCAAGTTCATCCTTCCAGGCTGACTTTCATTCAATGTGTCCATATATTGTTCTAACAGTAGCTTCTCGAATGGTGCTCAAAGATCTTATTACCTCAACCAAGTGGGTCCATTACACAGTTCCACAGTTTTTCAACAGAATTAGACGCATTGCTATAGTTGAGTACACATTCGCAAAACCCTCAGCCTTTTTCCATAATCCAATAAATGATGTGTTCTTGAGTGCCTCTTCGTTTTTTGGAGACCAGCTTGTACATCTGGTAACTCTGTTCCATAACTGCATCCAATTGTTGCTGTAAGATTTTCAACGTAATTTTGCTCACATGTGAAGTAAGGGTAACTTTGCGATAGATGGAGCAGTTCTTCATATCTGGAATGTGTATCAATCTCTTCCTATATTTTAGCCATCTATTGGTTTTTCAGATTTGATCACTTCAGTAGGTAAATGTTTTGGTAGCTTTTAACAATTCTTTCCCTTCCTGGTATTTGATTTATTGCCCATACAACTTCATTTTCCAAAGTATTCTGTTCCAAATCTACTTGTTCTTCCTCGTTGGTCTGTTGGTGTTCCCTTTTTCTCTGTTTGCATAGAGTTTCTCTGTACATTCCTACCACCCTTTCCTTAATAATTTGTATTCAATTTTTTTATACTTATAATTAATTTATATCAATGTGCTGAAATTTGTTTTCATAGATCAGTGTAAAAAAATGAAATCTGATGTGATTCAATGTTGTATAATAATAAAATGTGAAAACGTCCATTTTATAGACTCTGTATACAGAAAATATACTGTATATATCCATTTGTAAGCGAAGCAAATGCTGAAATGATTAAGAACACCTTATTTAATTGTCAAATAACTGATGACCAAGTAATTAAGAACATTGCATTTTTTAGTTCATTTTTCATGATCATAAAAAAAAACTTTTATATACTATGATGAGATAACAAAACTTTCTTGTCTCTGCAGAACACCTGCCCAGATATGACTTACTGTATCAGTTAATTACTGTTATTTTCATAGCTTCTTATTGACAGGAACCATTGCAATCAGTTTAGACAACTAAATAAAGCCTTTCTTTTATCTTATCAGCTTTTAATCATCACAAAAAATATTTACCTTGAATGTGGTATTTAATTGGTTTTGGTGTCTTTCCAAGGTCTTAAATCAAATTGGCCAATTTCGCTCAGCAGGTTGCCAGAATATTCCCGTTTATTCTTAGGTCCTGAAGGGTATTATTAGACTAAAAATGATTTGTTACTGCCGACTTCATGCCAGCTAATAGCTTTCGTAAAAGACTCCTTTCTCTTTTATAATGATACTAGTGATGACAGTGCATTACTGTCAGGGAGACAAATTTCAGCACGACTCAACATAACCTAAAGTAATACCTTGCAGCATTTACCTTCCTGATTCATAAATATCAGCTGCAAGCTAACAAGAAAGCATCGCAAGGCCTTGATGTGTTTTACACTTCAGCACCCCGAGCTACATTACCTGCTGTTGGCTGTAAATACTGTATATTTCATTTACTAGTATTACTGAATTTCTTGCTGTTTCTTCTTTTTTTCAGATTTTATTTAGTTTTACGCATCATCAGCTTTTGCTGCCTTACATTGCATATTGTTGTACATACAGCATGGATCATCTTGTTCCAGTTTTTTTTTCTGTATTTGGTGGAAAGAAAATGATTTCCATTTTATAAATTAAGAATGGAATATCCAGTGCTGCTTAGATAGATAGATAGATAGATAGATAGATAGATAGATAGATAGATAGATAGATAGATAGATAGGAAAGGCACTATATGATAGATAGATAACAACAACAACAACAACAACATTTATTTATATAGCACATTTTCATACAAAAAAGTAGCTCAAAGTGCTTTACATAATGAAGAAAAATAAAAGACAAAATAAGAAATTAAAATAAGACAACATTAGTTAAAATAGAAAAAGAGTAAGGTCCGATGGCCAGATGTACTTGATATATCATTTTGAGTTGACTAATTGTATGCTTTGCTTTGCATGCTATGGAGCTCAAGTGAATTCTCTGCATTACTACCTTTTCTGATCAATCAATCAATCAACATTTATTTATATAGCACATATTCATACAAAAAATGTAGCTCAAAGTGCTTTACAAAATGAATAGAAAAAGAGAAGACACAATAAAAGATAAACATAAGTCAACATTAATTAACATAGAATAAGAGTAAGGTCCGATGGCCAGGGTGGACAGAAAAAACAAAAAAAAACTCCAAAAGCTGGAGAAAAAAATAAAATCTGTAGGGGTTCCAGACCAAGAGACCGCCCAGTCCCCTCTGGGCAATCTACCTAACATAAGTCAAACAGTCCTCTTTGTATTTAGCGTTTTCATGGAAGGACCTGATGATGATGGTCACGTAGACTTCTGGCTTTCAGTCCATCAATGTTGGTGCATCATGATGCTTTGAGTAGGTGGTGGTGGCGCAGGCTGCCACCACAAAGAAACCGGAAAAGAAACAGAAGAGAGAGTTGGGGTCAGTACGGATTTTGGAGCCACTGTGAATAATTATTATGAAGAATTGAGCATACAGAGTATCAGTATTAAGTTAAAGTGAAGTGAAGATAGATAGATAGATAGATAGATAGATAGATAGATAGATAGATAGATAGATAGATAGATAGATAGATAGATAGAAAGGAAAGGCACAATAGATAGATAGATAGATAGATAGATAGATAGATAGATAGATAGATAGATAGATAGATAGATAGATAGATAGATAGATAGATAGATAGATAGATAGATAGATAGATAGATAGGAAAGGCACTATATGATAGATAGATAGATATGAAATGATATGATAGATAGATAGATAGATAGATAGATAGATAGATAGATATGTGTGTGTATAAATATATCTACTACATAGTAAAATACAAAATTTTGTCTCTCCTGTTCTTTTAAGTAATCTGATTGGTCAATTTTGCTTTAATGATACATTAAAAGAGGGCGTGCAAATGCATGATGGATGCACAAGGAGGAGTAAAGGCATATGAGGCACACTGAGAGATTGGCGTCAAAGACAGCAAGTATAAAAGCAGACAGGTGGTGAAAAAAGCTCCTCAAAAACAATGACCGAGTGTGTGAAACAGGCTTTACAAGAACATGGCTGAGGGAATGAGCACCAGTTTAGAGACGTTCACGCACACAAATACAGATGAAAGCTGTTGAAGGTACACATAGGTCAAAAGAGAGCAAGTATTTTTTAATTATTCTACTACCTGTCTTTGACAGGTATTGTGGCTACTTATAAATAATTTAAAACATTATTAACATTAAATTCAAATTTTTATCAAAAGTTAGCCATAACTGAAAAAATGAAAGAATACTTCGTTGCTTGTAGTCATTGTAAAGGGCAACGTTTCAGTAACGTTTTATTGATTTCTCATAGGTGTTTAAAATAAAAGATTATATTGACTGTGGCCTTTTCTGTCTTTTATTTCATCATTTATGCTGCATCATGCATGTATATAACATTTCCCTAATTTTTAGGCCCCCGTAACTCAAAAATTATAAGAAAGTTTCATTCATACCAGTGACTTTGACATGTGAGATAATCCAGTACAGCAATTTTAATCAAAACCTGAGATGTAGTGGTTATATCAAAAAACAAAATGTGTTGATCTGCCATGAAACAACCCCATTGAAGAAGGTAACAGTGGTTATCCAAGCCTCATTGCTGGTTGCGAAGGGGTCCCAATAACAGTTTAAGCTTTATGGCTCCAAAAGTGATGGTCCACCACTGCATGTACTGTATGATTTGAATTTTTCACCCTATCTTTATTTTTTAAATTAATCATTCTAAATTGCCATTTAGTGCCATGGGCACTGCCATTCTGTGTTGTTTTCCTGTGGATTGATATACTTGTTTGTCAACTGTGCAACTCACATCACTTTGTGTCTGACTTCATCATAAAACATGGCAGTGCACTATCCTCAGCATCCAAGAATCAAAGTAAAAATGGTAATTCAGACTAAAATAATATACTTTGTCATATAGTTATGGTTAGGATCTTAGGGTCTTGTTTTGTTTTTTACTTAGATTTTTGTCTTGCTAGGTTGGTATAGTTAACATTGGTATCAAACTATTACTTTGTCTCAGCTTATTTAAACGTCTTCTTTAGTTATTGTCTTTTTTTTTTGGACCAAATTGATCCTTGGCTATAATATTACGTTTGAATCTTGTGGTCCATTGTTGATTCTGTTGACTTCCTGTGTCTGAGTGGTTTTGATTCAGGTTCTCTAGTTTTCCTTCTGTTTTCCCAAAACCCGGCATGTCAGACACAGAAAGTCTGTAGTAATAGTTCAGTCATAGATGGGCTGATGGTTAGAACTCATGTTACATTCCTTGTATTGACTGAATAAACTTCAAGTTCAAGTTTATCGTAATGTGTACACAGCACATGGCTGAAAATAATAAGGTACCACCAAATGATACACATACAATCACATACACTAAAAGTATACATAGTATTGAACATAAATAAACATATATCATTGTTATCTTACAATATTTATAATTATGATTTGCTGATCATTAGCCTTATTATTTCTGGACAGAAACTGTCTTTAATTCTGCTGGTTGTGAGTGCCCATTTATTAGACGAGAAGAGTAAGAAGTGTCAGATGGCTGAAGTCTTTAAATATCCTGTATTTCTAAGGCAGCGAATGTTCTACATGTCCTGATGAGAAGGCAGCTGGGATCCAATAATATTCTGGACCACCTTAACTAGACTCGGCAGTGCCTTAAGCTGAGCAGGTGACATACCAGGATGTGATATGGCCAGTGAGGATGGACTCCACTGTACACCTGTAGATGTTTATGAGAACAGAGGGTGAAATGCAAGGTGTCCTTAGATATATGAGAATGTAGAGGTGCTGATGAACCACTTTTACCAGGAGCCAAAATGAGTTGTTTCCGCCTCAGCTTATCAATGACAACATCATTCCCTCCAATATACAGTAAATGACGGTGTGGTCTGCCTTCTGCTTCATGAAGCCTATGACCACCTCCTTGTCTTCGTTAACATTCGGTCCCGGCGCCACTGAGTTAGCAGGTAAACATCTTCTGGATTCTGCTTCCTATTGGTTTCCAAAAGTGACTTTGTTTAGTGAGTTTTCGGCTCCTTGCAGCTATTATGGGTTCCACCACTACATAATCCTTTACAGTACCTCATGTAGAACATCTCCAGGATGAAATGATGGTGCATATACCCAGTTCTGCATTACCTGTTTTCTCAAAATTGTTCAAATTTAAGCAATGAAAAGTGGTAGTCATAGTGACAATGTTCTTTTCACATTTAATCCTGACTTTTTATCTCCTAAAGCCTGTCTCTGTATATGCTGTCTTAAAAATGCGATCAAAAAGAAAGGTTAGAATTAAAAAAGAATTATGGCACTTTCGGATTTTACTGTATGATAGATTTCCTTAATCTCATTCAAAAGGTAAAAGTTTGATAGGAATTGATAAGCATATTGACTCCTCAAGTCTTTGCCAGTTTTATATAAATATATTTTTTTGCTTCTATATCAGCAAAACCACCTGGATGGCTTAATCACAAAGCTCTAGTTCAAATATTTGTCTCCTTGATGTTTAAACTTGATAGAAAGAATAAGTCATAAGCCTGTAAAATACATGTAATAGTTTAACATTTTATCTCATTTCCCCTATCAACGAAAAGGAACAATTTAGTTAAGTATTACTAAACTAATTTTTCATGGTTCAGAGTGCTGTAGAAATTAACAAATACAGTATTATAGCAGGTGCATTTTTTTGTATTTTTATTGTTCTGTGATGCGTCCTAAACTGCCACACACTTTACTCTACCTGATAGCTGGGCCTGGGGGTTACAGACATCAGGGTGCGTGTGAACTGGTCCTCCTATCGCCTTGTTTGACAGTTTTACTGACAAGTCATTATGGTCTAAATAAGAGACAGTCTTAATAAGATGATGTCAATGTTACATTCATATAAGTATTTGTTTAATTAAGATAAAAAGTATGGCTCTATAATGGTATTTGGATATTGGAAGAGTCTGCCTAATTTCCTATAAGGGAGAGAATGAATCTTTCACCTTTCGTTCGTTTTTGTCTCCTACACTTCACCAGCAATCACCCAGCATCTCATAAACGGAGCTGTATTAAGACTTTATTCAGAAGAATTCTCACCCATTGTAATACAAAGGAGACAAAAATGAACAAAAGATGCTATGTCTTCCATCTTTTCACTTCAAACGACTACCCAAAGACATTCATTAAACAATGCCTACACAGGAGACGAAAGAGAACCCAGCAAACAGTCGACTCCAGTCTGAAGCCCCATCCCACCTAGCACACACTTCCTTATCATCATGGAGTGTCAGAAGGTGCAGCACATATCCTGTCCAAATCAGGCATCAGAATAGCACACAAACCTACGAACAATCTGCGCACTGTCCTGTTTAATGCCAAAAACAAGAAACCGGCAGCAGAGAGACGAAACACAGATTATAGCTTTCCATGCGGTTCTTGCCCAGTAATATACATAGGACAAACGTGAAAAAGAATCGAAACACATATACAGGAGCATCAAAATGCCATCAGAAGGAAGGACTAACGATCACTGATTTATATGCACACAAATTCAACCGGACATACATTTAACTGGAACAATGTACAAGCAAGATTTAAGGCGAGTACTAAAAGTACCAGAGAGCTGGCTGAATCTTGGCTATCAAATGAAAACGCCATTAACAGACATTTGGACATAAACCCAGCATATGCAAACTTAAGAAGAAGAACATGTTCATAATAAATAAAACTTTACAACCAACACCCTCCTAACCCCACCTCATTACACCCCCTCACCTGCACGCACTCAACTACCGCCACCCCACCTAATTTTGCTATATATTGCCTTTGATTCTTATATGTCTAATGGCAGGAGCTGAAAGCTCAGGAATAAAAACTACTTTATGATACGTGATTCATTCTCTCCCTTTGTGAATCTCCAACTACAAATGCGCAAACTGCATCACAAACCTTTGCTTCCATATATATATATATATATATATATATATATATATATATATATATATATATATATATATAGTGAAAATATTGTAAAGACACTGGAAGAGGTTTGGGGGGCAGCCGCCTGTATACTTAAATTAGGCTGCCAAAATTAAAAGGTTGGTTCCATAGAACAGGTCTCAACAGACTTCAGTCCAGCAACTGAACAATCATAATAGGCAAAGATGGCAGTTTTAAAGTCGGGCAGGGGAAGTGATGTCATCGGGGCAGGAACCGGAAATGATATCACGGGGCCCGGAACTGGAAGTGACGTCCTCTAGTTCAGGCAAAATTTCAAGTGGTTGGTCTGCTGATTAAAAAAAAGGAAGGATTAGTGCACCCTGCCACACCCTAGTCTGGTATGGTATTATCCCTTTGTGAGTCCTTCAGCTGCCTCCCATGCACATGTGTGTAACTATTTATATTGTGAAAAGAGGAGCTGAACACATCCCTAGAAGATGCAGTCACTCCTCCAAAACCCCCTCTTAAACAACAATACAATGGGAAACAAATACAGTTTTTTACCTCCTATTTGCTCGATTAGTTCTTCTGATGCTCATGATCAGCATCTCACACGGCGCTTCAAACGTTTAAAATCCTGTACAGCAGCTTTGTATATATATAACCAAAGACATGCAGGTTAGGTGGATTGGCGATTCTAAATTGGCCCTAGTGTGTGCTTGGTGTGTGGGTGTGTTAGTGTGTGTCCTGCGGTGGGTTGGCACCCTGCCCGGGATTGGTTCCTGCCTTGTGCCCTGTGTTGGCTGGGATTGGAGTGTTCGGATTCAGCGGGTTGGAAAATGGATGGATGGATATATATATATAAACTGCTCAAAAAAATGAAAGGAACACTTTGAAAACACATCAGATCACAATGGAAAAAAAATCATGCTGTAAATCTATACTGATATGGACTGGGTAATGTGTTAGGAATGAAAGGATGCCACATCGTTTGATGGAAATGAAAATTATCAACCTATAGAGAGTTGAACTTAAAGATACCCCGAAATTCAAAGTGAAAAAATGATACGGCAGGCAAGTCCATTTTGCCACAATTTCATTGCAGCAACTCCAAATCGTACTCAGTAGTTTGTATGGCCCCCACGTGCTTGTATGCATGCCTGACAATGTCCTAATGAGTCGACGGATGGTGTCCTGAGGACTCTCCTCCCAGATCTGGACCACGGCATCACTGAGCTTCTGGACAGTCAGTGGTGCAACCTGGCGGCGTCAGATGGAATGAAACATAATGTCCCAGAGGTGTTCTATTAGATTGAGGTCAGGCGAGAGTGGGGGCCAGTCAATGGCATCAATTCCTTCATCCTCCAGGAACTGCCTGCTTACTCTTGCTACATGAGGCCGGGCATTGTCGTGCACCAGAAGGAACCCAGGACCCACTGCACCAGCATAGGGTCTGACAATGGGTCCAAGGCTTTCATCCCAATACCTAATGGCAGTCAATGTGCCATTGTCTATCCTGTAGAGGTCTGTGTGTCCCTCCATGGATATGCCTTCCCAGGCCATCACTCACCCCCCCACCAAACCGGTCATGCTGAATGATGTTACAGGCAGCATAACATTCTCCATGGCTTCTCCAGACCCTTTCACGTCTGTCACATGTGCTCTGGGTGAACCTGCTCTCATCTGTGAAAAGCACAGGGCGCCAGTGGTGGACCTGCCAATTCTGCTATTCTTTGGCAAATGCCAATCCTTCTGGCAATGGCATGTATTGATGTGCCATCCTGGAGAAGTTGGACTACCTGTGCAACCTCTGTAGGGTCCAGGTATCGCCTCATACTACCAGTAGTGACACTGACCATAGCCAAATGCAAAACTAGTGAAAAAACAGATGGGGAGGGAAAAATATCAGTGGCCTTCCTCCACCTGTTAAACTATTCCTGTTTTGGGGGCCATCTCATTGTTGTCCCTCTATTGCACCTGTTGTAAATTTCATTAACACCAAAGCCGCTGAAACTGATTAACAACCCCACTGCTACTTAACTGACCAGATCCCAGAAGTTTCATTGACTTAATGCTATACTCTGAGTAAAATGTTTTCCATTAATTCTTTTGAGCAATATATATATATTTTTTGAAATTTTATTGAATGTATTAAAACAACAACAACAACAACATTTATTTATATAGCACATTTTCATACAAACAGTAGCTCAAAGTGCTTTACATAATAAAGAATAGAAAAATAAAAGACACAATAAGAAAACAAAATAAATCAACATTAATTAACATCGAATAAGAGTAAGGTTCAATGGCCAGGGGGGACAGAAAAAACAAAAAACTCCAGACGCCTGGAGAAAAAATAAAATCTGTAGGGATTCCAGACAATGAGACCGCCCAGTCCCTCTGGGCATTCTACCTAACAGGTAGGATCTGAGGTTACGATTTGGAATATAAGGTGTCAGACATTCCGATATATAAGATGGAGTGAGATTATTTAAGGCTTTATAAGCCATAAGCAGAATTTTAAAGTCAATCCTGAATGACACAGGTAACCAGTGTAGTGACATCAAAACTGGAGAAATGCAAGTAACATTCCATGCAAGCAAGTCAAACTTGACAAAACAAAGTTCAAATCAAAACAAGAGAAAGAGAGCTAGACCATCAATAAATAAAAAAGGGATGAAATTCTGTTTCCCCAATTTAAATACTTATTCTAAAATGGTATTAATTAGATCCTGCCAAGTTTTAAAAAGTTTTGCACAGATCCTCTAAGTGAGAATTTGATTCTTTTCTGTTTCAAATAGTATATAACATCAGTTACCCTCTGACTTAAAATAGGAGAGTTAGGATTCTTCCAGTTAAGTAAGATAAGTCTATGTGCTAATAGTGTAGTAAAGGCCATCACAGTTTGTTTGTCCTTCTCCACTTTAAGCACATGTGGGAGGACATCAAAAACAGCTGTTAGTGGATTAGCAGGGACACCAAGGCTGTCTGAAAGGCATTTAAAGATTTTGGTCCAGAATGATGTTAATTTCATGCACACCCGGAACATATGGCCCAAAGAGGCTGGGACTTGATTGCAACATTCTTAAGTTGGATCTTACTCTGGACAGTTTTAAATGTGACAGATGTGATTGATTATATAATTTTAAGTTGAATAATTGTATGCTTTGTGCATATGGCGCGCGAGTGAATTCTGTGCATTGCTACCTTCCCCTCCTTTTCTGAGATGTTGAGTGAGAGATCCTTTTCCCACTGTACTCTTGGATCTTTGAAAGGGAGGAACTTTAGAATGTTTTGATATTATATAGAAATGCTGTCTGAGTTCTCAAGACTGATCAATATTTATTCCAGAATAGAAGTAGGTGGGAGGTAGGAGGAAAATTGAGCAGATTTTGTTCAGCAAAGTTTCTAATTTGTAGGTAGTGAAAGAATTGTATTGATGGAAAGTTAAATTTGGAGTGTAATTTTTCGTAGGAATCTGACAATGTTATCTATGTATAAATCTCTAAGTCATTTAATCCCGGATGTTTTCCAAATATTAAAAACTGCATATGTTTGAGATGCTGGAAAAAGTTGGTTCTTGTGCAGAGGTGCCATAGATAAAAGCTTCTCTATCGTGAAGTGCTTCCTACATTGGTCCCATATTCTGAGTGAATGAAGCACAATTGGGTTGTTAGTATATTGGCAATATTGTGTATTTACTGGAGTACAAAGCAAAGAATATAAAGAAGAGTTGCAGAATTTTATTTCTATTGCTGGACCAAGCCTATGTGTATTCATCTATTCGTGTCAATGTCCAGGTTTTTATAGCTTGTATATTGGCTGCCCAGTAATAAAACTGAATGTTAGGTAGAGCCATGCCACCTTCTGCCTTAGGTCTCTGTAGGGTCGCCCTTTGGATGTGTGGATGTTTTGAATTCCAAATAAATGAGGTTATGGTTGAATCTAACTTCTTAAAATATTATTTGTTGATGTATGTTGGAACATTTTGAAATAAAGAAAGAAGCTTAGGAAGGATTTTTCATCTCGACAATATTAATTCTTCCAGCTAAAATGAGATGAAGGGTAGACCATCTATGCAAGTCTTGCTTAAGTTTTTCAATGCAGACAGCAAAATGTTGTTGATAAAGAGCTTTATGTTTACTTGTGATGTTTACCCCTTGGTATTTAAACTGATCTGCGATGATAAAAGGGAAGGTGTCCAATCTAATATTTTATACTTGAGAATTGACAGGAAAGAGCACACTTTTATTAAAATTAATTTTGAGTCCAGAAATCTTTTGAAATTTTGCTAGTGCTGTTAGGACTGCAGGCATGGTATTTTGTTAATCTGATATATAAAGTACTGTATCATCTGCATAACATATTTTCATTTTATTATTATGGGTTATTGATGTCGATTGATGGGCAAATGTATTCATTTAATATTAAAGCTATAAAACAGAAAAGTGAAGAGGTCTAAATACTTCCTGAATCTGTATGTAGATGCTGAGACCGGGAATAGGTTTACCAACCATTCTTTGTTTTGTGAAATCCATAACAGAGCGCTATTTGTTCCATATTTTATACAGTGACAAAACTCCAAGTAGGGGGACCTCTCAATGCGTCATCAAGCCCCCATTCCAAGCACCCACCCTCACAAAAACTCCCACTACCATTTTTGTCTTCAATTGCCCCTTATTCTTGTTTAGGAAAGTTGGCGACCCTAAGTGGGATGTGATGCGTTGAGGTATCCCTCAGCAGAGACAGCCTGTCACTCCTAAGAGGTCAATTATCTGTTAGTGGTGGGATTTAATGTCATTATGCCTATTCCAGCTCTTCAAGGTACTGTGTCATTATCAAAAACTGTAGGATATTTAAGCACAAGGTCGACATACTGCACCCACAATTCATTTAAGTCTAAATTATTTGTGTTTTCTGACTTAGGTACAGTAATATTGCCTCAGTGTCATTTTATTGGTAAGTTTCTCTAAAATACTGTATGTAAAGTATTAAACATATTTGGTCATGTTTCCATAAGAGTGTATTTTTAATGCAAGTCCTGACATACAAAATTGGATTACAAACATCCACAGGAAAAGAACACAAGAATTGCCGGTATATGTTTCAGTCTAAAAAGTGCTTAATTTAGCAAAATGTATAAGTACTGTACATAAAGCAAATTAAACATGAGCGTAAAACACGCATCACTTTTGGATACAAATCAACTCTATGCCATTAAATGTTTTGCAAGAAAATACATAAATCATATATTAAACTGCCTGAAGTGTAGCAAAATCAAATCTTATGGGACTCACCAGCGGCAGGGTAAGATGCTAATGAAGTAAAAAATAACTTTTACCCAAAGTTGTCAAATTTTCAATTATTTATTTCCCATTTATTTGAATTAGTATAATAAGCATGCAGCTTCCATCAAGCTGTCCCATCTTCTGTTTTTATTTTTCCAGACTTGGTCTAAATTGGATATGCTTATTTTAGTATGTACTCCAATCCTGCAAAGATCGGCATATTCCAGAAATGTTTCCTTAATTATGGAGGCACATTAGCAGCAGTCTACTGGATTAGTTCAGGAGTCGATCTTGATGCCTGGGCCTGGGCTTCAGTGACAGGTCCTTTTAGCAGGTATGTCAGCTGCCAGTTCAGAAAGTTGCCAACACATTGTGTTTTCATAGGTCAGCACCTTGTCAAGCTGAATCATTCTGTTCTGCAAACAATGCAGTATTTGCATCCAGCGCCTCATGGGAGTCCAGCTGAACAGGGCAGTGGCCTGGAGTGTGATAAATAGCTCTTGTAAAACATTCAGCTCCTTGCCAGACGAGGAGCCCGAGTGTAAACTGGAACTGGGAACAGGGAAGAGGGCGCGATCGGCTCAAATTTAATGATGAAGACTTGATATGATCCGGCAGCACTAACAGTCTAAGCATTCTTTAAATGATCCATGTTATTATTATCAAACCTAATATAGTACTTATATGGTATTTCTATTTTTTCTTTTTTTGAAGGATTGATTGTAGCAATATTTTTCATTTTAAAGCTTTAGTTAGAAATGCATAATTAATCCATTGTGTATCATTAAAAGAGGTAAAAAAGAAATGCAGCATTTATATCACATAAGGAAAATAGCATTGATTACCATGTCAGTGTGTGACTTTTCAATATGGAAATTAAAACATGAATACCTGATTAAAGGATAGGCTCCAGATAGGTGACTATGAACTGGATAAGGTGGTTTCAATGTAGATGGCTGGATAGATTTCTCCAGTGCTCTCAATACCATCCAGCTATCCCTGTTAAGAAGTAAGCTGGAGTCCTGAATGATGGACTATCTGTCAGGTAGACAGCAGTTTGTAAGACTCAAGGACTCACTGATACGTACCTGAGCACTACGACGAACAGGCCTGTCTCCTTTTACTCTTCACTCTGTACATGTCCAACTATAAATACCACACCAGGTCATGTTACTTGCAGATATTTTCAGATGATTCAGCACTTATGGGGTGTATTGAAAAGGAGGGTAAGACAGAGTATAGGAGAACTTTGGTTCTTGGTGCAAAGAGAATTGTCTGCATCTTAACATCAGCAAAACTAAGAACCTGTTTTCTGTTTTCTGACTTTCTCTGCACCAAGGAGCCTCTATTTCCTGTCACTATTCAGGATGCGGATATAGAGATGGTTGACTCCTACATGTACTTGGGGGTCCACATCAATGACAGGTTGCACTGAGCTTGCAACACAGAGAAACCATAGGAGAAATGGCAGAGCAGGCTCTTTTCCTTAGGAGACTGAGTTCCTTTAATGTGGGTAGTGACACCCTTCAAATCTTTTACAACTCTGTGATTACCAGTGCCATTGTCTATGCTATGGTGTTCTGGGCTGGTAACATCACTTCAAGAGAGGCCCTCTGAATCAACAAGCAAAATCAGTTATAGGATACACTTTGGAAACCCTGGAGGTCGTAGCGAAGGAGATAATTTAAATAAAACTGAGTGTCATTATAAACAATGCTACACATCCACTCTATGACACATTGAGGACTTTCAGCCAATGAATTATTAAGCAGAAGTGTGTCAATAAATGTTACGAGGGGTCCTTCATGCCACCAGCAATACGCCTGAATAATGCATCATTGTGACTGTGACTGCCAAGTCAAAAGTTTTCTTCCTTTGTAGTCATTCTGGTGTGCGTTCAGACCATAGTGTGTGTGTATATATTGTGACATGTGAGTTCCTGTCTTGCACCCCAAAACACGAGGCTGAGGCTCGTGAAGCAAAACAAGCATTATTCAGCTTGAAAACAGGAACAGCACGGTTCCTATACACAGACGCAGCAATCAGGCAGGGTTAAGGCCAAGTAATACTGTTCCCTGTAGTTATAATGTTTCTTGCATCAGCCATCGACGACAGGCACTCATAGCATGAATGCGGTCTGCTTGGATTTGCTTTTGCTGCAAGCTGCTACAGTGGTGGGAGACTGCGGTTACCCCAGCAACTGATAGGCTGTCTCCCACAGACGCGGTGATCGCACTTCGGGACGCTCTTCGGCATGTCGTCCCATTGGGAGGAGTCCCAAAAGAGTTTAGAAACTTTACAATATTTATTGATGTATTTATTTATTTAAAGAGCTAAATAAGGTTATATCTATCTATATGTCTATCTGTCTATCTATCTATCTTATAGTGCATCAGATGGTATCCATGAAGGAACCCTAACCCTAATATACAAAAACGTTACACCTTTATTAAAATAATATAAAGAAAGATGAACAATGAAGGATAACTTAAAGCAAAGTGAACTTCTCCCATTTGAACATCTGTGTTATATTTCAGTCAGGATCCCCCCCTGTCTTGTTTCAGATTCTTCTGTTCTGTCTGTTTAGTTCACCGTTTATGGTTTAATTCATTTTAATATTACTTCTTTTGATTATATGCAGTAGTCTCTGTCTTTGATTTTGTCTATATATGTAAGATGCCTATGTTATTTTCCACATATTTTCTGGTGACCGACATTACTGCCCTCCACCCTATAATTCCAGAGGGACCCTCACTGTTCCTGGCAGTTCGATGTGAATGCGCTCTGTAATTGGTTAGTTTGTTTGTTTTTTGCTACATTTAGTGCCTTTGTAAATTTCTGGATTTTTTGACCTTCTGCTCTGCGTCTTGACCATGCTATTGGACTTTGTATTTCCTTATTGTTTAAACAACTCCCTTTTGATGTTTGTGCTCCAGGGAGCTTCAAATTGTGTAACAGAGACTTTTCAGAAAATAATTCTTTTTTATTTAATAATTTTGTAAAGATTCTAAGGTTGTCCTTATGTCCAGCCGTGGTTTGGTAGTATACTCGCCTCTGTTGGTCATTTTTTCGAACTGTTTGGGACCTTAGTGCTTTGAAGCTCTGAGATGGGATGGCTCATAAACTTACCCACCACAGCATCACACCCAAGCACTCCTATTCTTACCTGCCATTTTTCTTTTCCTTCATTCAAATCCTGGCCTCTTTGCCTCCTATCATTTGAGCATTTGCCCCATGCTCCTTCTGGCATTGAACATGTCTCTTGCCATAAGATGACTTTAAAACTCATCACTTCTGGCCACACTAGGCCTTCTGTTTGCTCCAAGGGCACAGAGGTAGAATTCTTTCTAATGGCGCATGGTGTCCCTGCACCCCTGAAGTTCTATGACTAAACCTGGCGTCACTTTACATGGTTTTCATTTGGAAGAGATGTCAAGCTTGATGACAACACTCATGGATGGAATACACAACTAAAAATCGCAGAGTATGACAAACTACACAACTTCCTGATGACTTTCTAGCACAGTTTTACATTTCCAAAGTATTGCTAGCTTGCCCCTTTTTCTGACAGCTAATAATATACTATCTGACAGAGCTGGTGCCCATGCAAGGGGGTTTACAGGTACAGTGAGTTCATCTGCCTTGTCTGGTCTGTGTTTAGATTTTTTCCATTCGATCATGGTACATAAAATATGAGACATCAGACAGACGAGCCTCTCTTTTGTTTGTAAGGTCCAATACAACTGCTTTTCTTATTCCTTGTCTCTGCGTTATATGTGTGGACTTCTAGGTGAGTGCTTATTGGTTGTCAGCTCTGATGCACACAACGTCCACACCTGCACTGCAGCTGCTCTTGACTCACTAAAATTATGTAAATGTGGTTCATGACTGAAAATCTCTGAAAAAGTTGTGTAGTGTAATGTAGCTTTAAGATGCCCTGGGTAAAAGTGTCTAGAAGATAAGAAATAAAAGTAAGGTTTCTATCAAGGTATCAAATAGTCAGTGAAAAAAAGAATAAAAGTTTAAGTTATAACCATTAAAAAGAATGAGCAACTCCAAAACTGTACAACTCTCATCTGCATTAGCTCTACCACATATACTGTATGCAGTGCCCTCTATAATGTTTGGGACAAAGACACATTTTGATTCACCTCGCAGTGCCACAGCTTAAAATTACAACTCAAACAATTCAGACATGATTAAAGTGCACATTGTAGACTTTCATTTAAGAGTATTTGTGTACATTTTGTTCATACCATGCAGAAATGACAACACTTTTTGTACATTGTACCCCTGTTTATTATGGAAAGCATAATAAACTCTACAACTGAATCTGTTGTATAGAAAATAACAGGTCAAGACAGAAAATGAAAAGGTTTGGTATGAGCTGGTGACCCCATTTAATGTGATAGTTGAATAAACAGAAAAGAAAAATGTGCAAAACACAGCGTCCTGCCATTTTAAACACAGGAAAAGCTCTGTTCTCCTCGGCTGCAGGTTCTTAAAGAACAGCGACTTCCGATGTAATCGAGATTTTTATAGTGTAGACTCTGAAGGGGCAGAGTCTCTGTGGAAGCAGAAACCGAATCACTTGTCCTGCAGTTTACAAGCTTCTGAACAGCAGCTGAAAAAGAAGATGATGTTAAAGACAGTGCCCGCTCCCTGCTCAGACTGGTACTACCTACCTTTTCACAATCTTAAACGTGTTTGCTAAGTGCTCGTGCTTGACATTGTGTATAAAGATCAACATAAATGTCCTCTTACAATGAAAATGCCATCATAAATATTAAGCAACAAGGGGCTAAGAAGAAAACAGAATGCATCTTAATAAACTGGCAAATAAGTTTTCACATCGGCCCACCTTGGCCTAGATTGCATATTCAATGTATTTACCTGCAAATTCTTAGTATAGCACAGATGGCAGTACAAATAATTAAACACATAAAAGCTGCATTATAATTAGAAAGTGATTATACATTTAAAAAGAATGTGATTTAGCTCCAGTGATTTCCCTTGACACACTGGTACTAAAATATTTTCAAATGCAATTGGAAATAATTCATTTCCTATCAGATTCAATATAGATTACAACTTAAAACGACAAACTAGTATCGTGATTTTTGAAAAGATATCAATATATGGCATATATCTTAATTTCCTTTGCGGTTTAAACTATTAGGAATTATAATATTCCTGTAGGGATAACGAGATTGCTAGGGAGGCAGGATATTAATCATGTAAGACACTAAATAATTCGATGTACTTTGCATTAGACTAATCCAAAAATATGTTTTACTTAATTAGCTGCAGTGGTTAATCCACTTTAGATTAGAATTAGCATCTTAAATTGTACGTTAACTGATTGTTTCTCACCCAGAAGGGCTGGAAAAGGAATCGGGGGGAAGAAAATGGCAGGCATTAGTTGTGCGTAATCCTGAAGGAAAAAATGAAAGGACGTCTGTATCATATTACTTGCAGCTAAGTAAAAAAGTATCCAAAATGACATTAACAAAACATGCTAGAGACAGACAACGAAGAAAATGATAAGGGCTAACGTCTCCATCTTGTTACTTCTTGAAGTACTGTATAATATTCCATCACAAATGCACATCCATTATCAAAAATATTGTTCAACACCTAATGATTCTTAAAATTAGAATAATGTGACAACCAAAGTAACATCTTTCATTTTTAGGAACGTTTGTATGTAATGCACGAAGCACCTATTACAAAGCCCATATCTGTCTGTCTGTCTGTCTACATGAGACAAATCGGTCCCCCGTAGACCATTTTTGTTTAGATGTGGCACACTTATTCTTCAAAGAAATCTGTTGAGACAGTTCAATTATCGTTCAGATATCTCAAACAGATCACGCCGTTTGAAGTTTTAAAATTTAAAAATTTCCCATTGAAAAGCATTTGTGAATTGCAAACGCATCCGTCTTGAAATGGTGGAACGTTCTGTGTGACTTTAGCTGTTTACTGTATCAATTTTACCCTAAGATCAGTTGCTTGAACTTGTATATTTTGCATATTTTCCTCTTTTACCCGTTCAACAGCCACCCTGATGCCCAAGACAAGCAAGTCAGACAGCTCACTCAGCAGCAGCCTTCTCCTTATCCAATAGAGTTCAAAAAAGTCACTTTTCTGGAAATAAATGAAAGGGGAAAGAATTATGTAAGATTGTAAGAGTGAATTGAGTGAACAGTATTATCCACAGATTAATATTTTAAAGAACTCACATTACCAACCAGTAGCTAAATGGTGTTTGAACTAATTAATAACATGGGAAAGGTGCCTACGGTGGGTCAGTGGTGTCGCCAAATGCACCTGAATGTTGTGGCATCCGTACATTGTCTAACTTGTTATGTTTCATTGTCTTTTAAGCTAAATCAAACCTTTATTTCACAATATTCTAGGCAGTATTTTTAATCATTCCCCAAGGCGTACCTTGCTGAGGAATGAGAGTGATGGCTTCTTTGCTTGTTTCCTCAGTGACTTGATCCAATGTGAACAACACTTTGTGCTGAGTATTGAGTCACATGTGAATTTTGTTCACATTCAACACTAGATGTAAAACACAAAATATTATTTTAAGTGTATCGAAATGATTTTGTTGTAAAATAATGTTTTAGTTGTTTCCTTTATATTGCTTCTATATGTGCTTTTCAGGGTCTCTTACTTTGAGCGGCTCTTTGGCTAAGCAGACGCAAGCGTAATGTTTCATTCAGAGTCGCACTGAATTACAATGATATGGTTGAAGCAATACCATTTTCATGGATGTAATAAGATTATCAGGTAAAAGTAAGTGAAGGTGAAGGTTAAAGAGCCAGAAAATCTAGTCAATTTCCCCAGGAGATTATATGCATCACATAAGCAACTCAAAATAGAGTCTTGAACTGTGACAGTCTCTTGATCTTCACAAAAACCCAAGGGCCACAAAGATATAAACATCTTTTTAACAATTACACATATAGCCTTGAACTTGTGAATCACCAGTCCATCTATCAATGGATGAGAAAAAGACAAATCAGTCATATGACAGAGGTTAAGTCATTACTGAAGTGCATCACATAGTTACTTGTACAGTACACCATGTGGACGGTTGATTTATAAAGTAATATTGACATGAGCAGATACAGAGGGTTCAGAAAGTGTTCAGACCCTTTCACATCTTACACATTTTGTTATGTTTCAGCCTTGTGCTAAAATCATTTCAATTCAAACCCTAGAATGACAAAATGAAAACAGGATTTTAGAATTTTTTACTAATTTATTAAAAATTAAAAACTGAAATATCATATTAACACAAGTATTCAGATCCTTTACCTACTACTTTGCGAAAGCCTCTTTAGCAGCGATTCCAGATTAGATTCTACTTCAGTATGAAGTGACAAGCGTCACATGGCTGAATTTGGGAATATTCTGCTATTTTCTCTGCAGATCTTATCAAGTTCTGCCAGGTTCGATGGGGACTGACAGTGGACGGCTACAGTAAATTCAGGTCTCTGCAGAGATGTTTAATTGGGTTCAAGGCTGGGCAACTCAAAGACATTCCTAAAGTTGACCCTAAGCCACTCCCGTGTTGTCTTTTCTTTGTGCTGTTGGAAAGTGAATCTTTGGCACAGTCTGAGGTCCAGAGCGGCATGGTATAGGTTCTCATTAGGGATATTGCTGTACTTTGTTCACTTCAGTGTTCCCCAGTGTCCTTTCTCCATACTCACAGAATGATGGTGCCACCACCATAATTCCCCATTGGAATGGTATCACAGAAGGGATGAGCACTGCCTGGTTTCTCCAAGACATGACACTAATTTTGGTTTCATCAGACTAGAGAATCGTGTTTCTCACAGTCTCAGGGGCCACCACCACCTAATCAAAGCATCATGATGATCCTACATTGATGGATTAAAGGCCAGAAGTCCACATGACCATCATCATCAAGTCCTTCCATGAGAACCCTGAATACAATGAAGACTGATCATTTATGTTAGGTAGAATTCCCAGAGGGGGTTTGGCGGTCTCGTGGCCTGGAACCCCTGCAGATTTTAGTTTTCTCCAGCCGTCTTGAGTTTTTTTGTTTTTTGTTTTTTCTGTCCTCCCTGGCCATCAGACCTTACTTTTATTCTATGTTAATGAGTTTTGTCTTATTTTAATTCTTATTTATTTTGTCTTTCTTCATCATGTAAAGCACTATGAGCTACATTATTTATATGAAAATGTGCTATATAGATAAACATTGTTGTTGTTATTTAGGTGCCTTTTTGCAAACCCCAAGTGATCTCCCATGTGGCTTTTACTGAGGAAAGACTTCTTTCTGGCCACTCTATCATAAAGCCCAGATAGATGGAGTGTTGCAGTGATGGTGGTCCTTCTGGAAGATTCTCCCTTCCTCACACAGGTTCTGTCAATATCATCCTGGCAGTGCTGGTGCTAGGTTATTTTGCACCCTAGACCAAGCTTATTAGTGTGTCAACTGACTGTTCAGTAGTTAATGCGTGCAACTGTGTTTTTACCCCCCTTATGACCTGCACCTTAATGGTGGAACCGGCCCTGCATCCAGGATGATCTTCAGGTTCTTGTTTATCTCTCTTACCATGGTCGTTCTCCCATGATTGCTCATTTTGGCCTTGTGACCAGCTGTAGGAAGAGTTGTGGTTGTTCCAAACTTCTTCGATTTAGGAATTATGGAGGCTTCTGTCTTCTTGGGATCTTTCAATGCTACTAGAAATATTTTTCAGCCTTCATCAAATTTGTACCTCGATCCAGTCATATCTCAAAGCTCTGCAGGCAATTTTTACAGCTTCATGAATTGTTTTTTTTTCCCTGATACACATTGTCAATGGTGGGATTTTCTGTAAACATCTTTGTGCCTTTCCTAATCATGTCCAATGGTGACCAGAGGTGGACTCCAAACAAGGTAGAGAAACATCTCAATATTGATCAAAAGAATGGGATGCACCGGAGTCAAATTTCAAATGTCACAACAAAGGGTCTGTATACTTGATGTCCATATGATATTTCAGTATGTAATTTTTAATAAATTTGCAAAAAATACTAAAATTCTGTTCAGCTTTGTGATTCTGGAGTTTTCAGTGTTAGCTGAAGTGAGGAAAATAATTTTAATGTTTTGTTCAAGGTCGAAATAAAGCAAAATATGAAAAAACTGAAGGGGTCTGAAGACTTTCTTAAGTGACGATAGATAGATAGATAGATAGATAGATAGATAGATAGATAGATAGATAGATAGATAGATATGAAATATCTGTAGGTAGATAGATATGAAAGGCACTATATAATAGATAGATAGATAGATAGATAGATAGATAGATAGATAGATAGATAGATAGATAGACAGATATGAAGGGAACTATATAATAGACAGATAGATAGATAGATAGATAGATAGATAGATAGATAGATAGATAGATAGATAGATAGATAGATAGATAGATAGATAGATAGATATGAAAGGCATTATATAATAGATAAGTGCTGCTTCAGTTTGTCATTCTAAAAACTGCACCTCTGCCCAAATTTTTCATCATATGCTACTGTTAACAACAACCTTTTGTTGTTCTTATGACATCATATGCCACTTGTTTCCTGGTCATATGAAAACATATGAAAGTCATATGAAAACAAATTGGGCAATAAAATGTTCTAATATTATTTCAATAATGCCAAAGAGACATCAAAACAAGAAATAATCACTATAATCCTAATCTCCATGAACAAAAACCCACACACATTAAGAAAATGTACATTGCGGGAATTTTTGCCTCCCCATCGTTGGGACTACTCTGCGCTGTCAGGTAGCGTGTCTTTAGATGTCGTGCACTTTTAATAACGACGCAACACATTAAAATGTTTTGAGCACTTCCTTGTCCAAGATTGCAGATTCAAAACACTCTTTTATGAGTTATTTCTGTGCTTCTAAAACCTATTTTCTAACGGGTTTTCTTTTTTACTGTTGTCAACTCAAGCTTGAGATTTTGACTTTGATTTTTAACTTTTTTGTTTTGGCCTTGGTAAGAGTATGGTATATCTACCAGTTTTCAACTCTTTTTGATTTCCAACAATGTCTTTTCTCCCAGTTACTTAAAAAAATTCCCTTGCCAGGGCTTCTAGGTAATAGCCCATCCCTGCCATGCAATTTTGTGAATGGATATACCACTCTGTCCAACTAGAACACATCTTGTCTTTAAGAGACTTCTACATTCAATTTTATTTTATTGTGTCTCCCCACATCAAACTCTATGTGAATGACTTTGTTAGAGCAATAAAGTTTAGTTTTTTTTTTAACAACATTTATTTCTATGGCACATTTTAATACAATGGTTGTACCTAAAGTGCTTTACAAAATGTCAAAGAACTAGTCACATGCAAAGAAAAATAAATAAAAAATAGCCAAGAATTGTAATTCATAAATAGTATACAATAAATAAATCATTCACACTTAAATAAGACAGATATATAATTAAGAGAAATAGAGTCCTCAAGTATAGAATTGTTCTTTAAGTCTCTAATTGACAGTCCTCTGATAAGGTCCATTGGACAGGGTCGACAGAAAAGAATAAAAACACAAACTTCAGTTAAGCTGGAGGGAAAAAAAATCTGTATGGTTCCATGACATAAGACCACTCAGATTCAGATTTTTTTTTATTTAAGGTTTGGTCTTAAAGGATTCGACTTGGTAGGTCACAAGGCAGGTTGGGGTATCTGCTTTCATGTAAAATTCAAACATCACAGATAGCTACACATGTGGCGCAAAGGTGGTGGTGGTGCAAAGTAAAGAGTAACAAAGATTGCAGAATGATTGATAAGTATGATAATTCCATTCCTATCAATTTTATTAAGGGCAGAACTCAATTGTAGTTACGAAAAGGCCAAATTAAAAGAGTGGATTTTTTGGAGATTTGAAAATGATCTACTGTGTTAGCATGGCATATCTCTGTTGTTAAAGTGTTCCAGATTTTGGGTGCATAACAGCAAAAGGCCGCCTCACCGATTATTTTATGCTTGGCTCTTGGAATTATAAGCAGATCACTATTAGAATATCTAAGGTAATGACTTGAAATGTCGGGGGAACGGTACCTCAAAGATTATTTAAAACTTTATATACCATCAGTAGCATTTTAATGTTAATTCTAAAAGACACTGGTAGCCAATGTAATGACACTAAAACTGGTAAAATATGCTCAGATTTTGTTTTTCTGTTCAAGATTTTTGCTGCTGCATTCTGGACTAACTGCAACCGATTGCTGTCTTTGTTAGGTAGTCCAGTTAGGAGTCCATTATAGCAATCTCGCTGACTGAAAACAAAAGCATGAATTGATTTCTCAGCTTCTTGCAATGTCTAAGTTTTGTAATGTTCCTTAAATGGAAAAAATGTAGTCTTAGTAATAAGGTTAATATGTGATTTAAAATTTAGGTCAGACTCCATGATTATGCTTAAATTCTTTGCTTCCGCCTTGACTTCTAAAGCTAAGTGAACAAGTTTATTTCTAAAATGCTTATTTAGACACATAGTCAACTGTGAGCGATCAGGAATTTGCACCACCACCTCACACGCCATCACCCTGCTGGAGTTGTCTTTGTCTTGAGATTGGCTTATGAGTTTATGTCATTTTGATATTTTTCAACTTACCAAATTTTTTTCAAACCAATTTTACGCAACATTGACTAACTCAGAGATGGGTATGCAAATTCTCTGTTACACTTGCAGTTTCACAAGGTATCCTGTCTTCAATTTAAAGATCAAAATGTTTATATTGCGGTTATACTGTGGTACGGAAGAAATGCATATAATTTAGGAAAAACGCATTACTCATTTTCTTTCAATGTTAAATAATTTGTTTTACTTTCAGTGTTTTTAGTATCTTGTGACCACGCTTAATCTCATAATTAGGCCGGTTTTCCAGTCCCGTTTTTTTTTCCATTACAGAGTTGATGAAGTTGGAGTCTCAGTATAAATTCACAAGGCAAAATGCAGCCTTGGAGGATGCTGGAACAGTGAAATTGTTATTTTTTTAAGTTGTATTGAGTTTATTGAACACAATTCTTCTTCTTCTTCTTCTACTACAGTGTTTCTCACTTTCATAGAGGGTCTCCATATTGGACCAACCTTCTCCACTCTCATCTGTTGTACACTTACTCATCCGATGCCCAGCTCTCCCTTAGGTCCCCCTTCACACAGTCCATGTATTTTCTCTTTGGTTGTCTCCTTTTCTTTTCCATCCTGACATCAGCAGAACCAGAATCAGAATCACATTTATGGGCCAAGTATGCACACATGCAAGGAATTTGACTTCAGTTTTTTTGATGACTCTCCAAGTATACCTAAATGATAGACATACACACGATTACAACAAATAAATACGCACTGTAAACACATGCATACAAAGTGTAAAGCAGTGCAGGAATTACTGAAATATACATATAAATAGTAGTGCGAGATAGGAATTGGGGTTCCCATACTGAGCAAGGACAGTCAAACTAACTATTTGTGAGCTTGATTGCCTGTGGAAAGGACCTGCTCTTATATCTGCTAGTTTTGGTATAGTTTATTCTATAATGCCTGGAATGCCCATACAGCTTTAACCTTCTTTCCCATATTGTCTTTGAGATTTCCCCATTTTTAACTGTACCGCGAATTCTCACCTTCTTGACCTTTTCAAGCTTTGTTACTCTAAAACATCCATCTCAACATTTTGTTTTTGTAGCACCCGGTTTCTTTTCATGCACCTTTTTTACTGGCCAGGGGCCTCATTTATAAAACCATTACTTTTTCCGATTTACATTAGTGACATTGATTCTGGTATAGCTAGTAAACTTGTGAAATTTACAGATGATGGCAGATGCTAAGGAGGCAGCAAAAAGAGTTCAAAAAGCAACCTTCAGAACTGGGCAAATGTGACAGGTGTCTGGTCACACTTACAGGTAATCTAACCTAGACACCATTAAAATATCCGACTATGGCACCCAGTTTTTATTAAGAGACTGGAAACTCTTGGGATTTACAGAAAACTGCACACATTTTTTTTTTAAATTGGGCAGTATGGTAGATCTCTGGTATATATATGGTAATCTAACCTAGACACCATTAAAATATCCGACTACACCACCCAATTTTTATTAAGAGGCTGGGAACTCTTGAGATTTGCAGAAAACAGCACACCGGTTTCTTTATATTGGGTGTAGTACTAGGGTGTTGTACCGTGTTAGCCATTATGAATGTAGAGAAAAGCCAAGCAAAATGACACCTTTTTATTGGCTAACTAAAAAGATTACAATATGCAAGCTTTCGAGGCAACTCAGGCCCCTTCTTCAGGCAAGATCTTGTTTCTTTATATTGAGCGGTGAGTAAACACAATGAAAGACACAGCAGAAATTTCAGGAAAAGTAACATTAACTTCTATTACACAAGACAATATAAAGTACATCAAAAAGGTAACATAAAAATCTAACAACATCAGGAACTAAATCCTTTTTTAAAAAGGAAAGCACACAGTCCACACTCTAAATGTCCGATAAAAGCATGAAGTTGTGGATACAACCTTTAGTGGTGCAGAGTCCAGTTTGTGCACTGTGTTACCCCAACAATTAATCGTCCAATTGTCCAAGGATGCACTCTGTTCACCAGACGCTAGTTTCCCAACAGAAGTTTTGTCAAATCCCTGTCAGCATCTCTTTGTCGTTCTCATTTTCCACTCTGGGCTCCTTGTGTTACTGCGTCCTAGGAATGCCTCGCTTCTCGTCCGCCAGCTTCACTTGATCCTTCCATGCACTTCCCTCTCTTGCTGGACCCACAACCGACGTCTTCTTGTGGAAATGTCTCTTCCTCCCTGGAGGTAAGTATTGCATCCTTGTGCCTCGTGTCATACCAGCCACGAGCCCCTGTGCTCTGTGCGAGTGGTCTTGACGGCATTCTCAGTAGATTGTCCCTCTGGAAAAAAAAAAAACCTGCCATCTCCTGCCCAGAAGTTTAAATCTGCTTCAGTCCCTACCTAGATCAACATGACGATGGATTAAAAAATGGCACATACCAAATTTCCTGGGCTTAACAAATAATGCAAACACAGGTTAACAAAAAGTATTGTATCAATGAGTACACATATGCTGATAATATCCTCAGACATGTTAATTTCCAAGTCAGGTAAATACAAATATTTTCCAAGGAAGGAACAGTTCTATTATCACAATTTTGTATTGTTTGTATGTTTAAGAACTTCAAAGCAGGAGACTCTTTTGTTAGACAGCAAACACCTCCAGATAGCCATCACAATAATCAGTAACAGGGTTATTTAGGAAAGTTGCCTTTCAACTTATCACCCCTGTCCAAACAATGGGTGCCTATTTCCCCTTGATCTACTGGCTTTTAAATTTAATATTTTCAAGGATTTTTTGTCTAAGAGAAAAAGAAAAAGTATCACCCATTGTACCAAAAATGTTCCCCTCTGACACAAACACTTGGAAAATGAGAAAAGTGGAAATAAAGTCTCAAATGCTTCACGTGAGCAAAAAGAACAATCATTTATAAATACAAGATGGCAGACACTGTCATACAGGAAACACCCTCTGAAAAGGATTTAGGGGTTTATGTTGACACAATATTTTCATCAACCAGAAATGAACAGAAGCAATTAAAAATTCAAATAAAATGTTAGATTATATCATAAAGGGACTTTATGCTTAAACTATAATGACTGGATATGAAGTACTGTGTGCAGTTCTGGTCAACTCAGTACAAGAAAGACATAGCAGCACTTGAAGCTGTGCAGAGGAGAGCAACCAAGTGCATCATGGGACTTAAGGACATGTCCTGCTGTGACCAACGTAGGAATTAAACCTGTTAAGCCTTGAGAAGAGGAGACTGTATGATAAAGAAGATCCAGCAACATTATTTTAGCTTAAGGGTGAATCACATATTGAAGGCAACCAGTGGAAATAAAGTGCATTTAAAACTGAAGCCAGGAAGCACTTCTGTATGCAAAGAATTGTGGGATTTGCGACTACCAAGACAAAGAGTTGAAGCAGAAACCTTGACAACTAGTAAGAAGAATCTGGAGGAGATATCAGGACAGCTTAGTTATTATCTAAGCAAATGGACTTGATGGACTGAATGTTTTGCTCTCGTTTGTCAAATTTTATATGTTCTAAAACTTTGCCTGATCTTGAGTGTGAAAATGTGTTTATGGCAAAAAACAGGAAAATGCGTACATCAAAAACAAACCAGGTTTATAAAACCTGATATTTACACATTTCTATGCAACTTACCCTTTATAAATCATAATCATCCTGTAAATGTGTGTTCATGAATGGGTCTCAAACCCTTCCTGGGTCCACCCCGAAACAACCACTTATGGACCACACTTATCAACCTCATATACTGTATATGCTGCAGGCCTTCACTGGCTGGTAGTGCAGCCATATGACACATCCAGTAGTGTGAGATAGAAGTTCCCGTCTTTAAATTAGAGGCACGTAATGAACCTTTATTCAGCTGCCTAAGTACGGGTGTCAGCAACAATCGAGAATATGTTGAATGGCAACATGTTACTGCTGCTGTAAATACCAAGAGGTCCAGCCACACTATCCCTGAAATTAACACTTCTTTGCTCTCTGATTTCGATCTATGAATGGTATCTACTAGCCTAGTGAAACACAATAAAACATTGATTAAAGTAGACTACGGTGAAGAATTATAGTCAGTACATTTATAATTCATTCATATACATTCAGATATACATGTACTGTACTGGCAATTCATAATACATGTAGTTGCACATGTCCAAGTGTCAATCAACCGGGCCTACATTTTACGAAAATAATCAGTCATTTTTTCTGCATGCTGTTCGCACAGTTCAGGCTGTGTATCTGATTACCTAGGCTGTAAAACTGTCCGTAGTCTTGACAGCCGTTTATCTCCAGATAACAATGCAGCGTGAGTAGGGGCTTCGGTGTGTCCATGAAGGAAACAGTCTCTGCAGGTAGCTCATTTAGTATCCTCATCTCCGTCGGAGTCTTGGTTGTCGGCAGTGTCCTTAATGACTGTACAGATCTCAGCATCAGTGCTGTCAGCTGAATGATACGTCATCAGCCAGTTACAAGAGCCAGGTTACTTATATCGTTGCATGCTGATTACTTCATTTGAGCATGTCAATCAATATCTTTGTTTGACTAGTGGATGTGTAGAGACTGTGCAGTTAGCCAGAGTGAATTTGGCTGGAAAGAATAGCAATAGGATCAACAATGTACTTGTGCTTAAACGGATTGTGTGTTTATCGCTAGTGCGCTTATCCAGTTATTGCCCATTTACTTGACTTTATACAAATAGGGACCATGCAAGTCAAGTGCGGCTAAGTGGACTGTGCGCTTAAAGTGGAGTTGACTGTATTCCTGACCAGTTGGTCACCTCCCTGAGAAGTGACAACAAGTAGTCCAAACTGCTGAAAAAAAAAATCCTCAAAAGTTCTTTAGAGCAAATACGCAGCATTGGTCCTCTTAAAAGGGATTTGAGTTTTATATGTTTGTCACATCAATGAACATTATAATAACAGCTCGTGATATACATAAATTATTTAGTGTGTGAGTCCTCATTTATCTGAATTGGCTGCATTTCCCTACTTAATCGTGGGTGCTGTCATCTCATCTACACATAGGCTAGAGTTGCCTTAAATATTTGCAAGTTTGTCCATTAAGTTTTCTTTAATAAATCCCGATGTTTGTATAGGAATTTGCATGCACACATTTTCAGACTCTTTTTGTACGTACGCATACTTTATAACTCAGGCCCCAGGTCTCTGATCCATACAAAAATGCTGGTCTGACCACAGTTTCATAACACTTCACTCTTTCTCTTGGTTACCTAACACCCCCCTAATACACTTTTCCAACCTGATTACATTGTATGATTTATTTCTAGATGTAGCCCTCCTTCTTCTGTTATCGTTATTCTGAGTTACTTGAACTTTTCCACCCTTTTAGGCTTTTCTCCCTGGAGATTAAAGACAAGTCTACAATATTTAAAACCCAATCAAATAAAAATGATAATCAGCACTACCTTAAAAAAAGATGCATTAAATCATAAAAAATATTAGAAAGATAATAATATAAAGATAATGCTACATGCTAACATTTGTGAAATACTGGAATACTAAAGACGTTCCTCTCGTTATCATTACATTTTGATAATCCTTGCTTTTGTATAAAATACTTTTAGAATGTATTTTTACTGAAAATACCAATTACACACAGGAGATTTTTTCATTAATTTCACCTATGAAGGCTGTGTCGTTTTCTGAAGGAAGTGGCATTCATTATTTGCCGCTGGAAAGATGACAGTTTATCTCAATGATTTAAACTTTCATTTGTTGTTTTTAATTACCACATGCCAACAGCAATACAGTAAGTCACAGAAATAGATGGATCCTTTAAACGCATTGGATCAATCAATATTTTCCATAGCTTTTCATAAAAAGCTTCAAGTTCAAAGTCACAATACAGGTAGCCTACAAAGAAGTTAATTTATCACTGCAAGTTCCAATAGCTGACTGTGGAGCAAGAAAAATATACTGTTTTCTGATGTCGTTTTTTTTTAATTAAAAACACGATGAAGATCTTCACTTTTTGCATATCTTCTACAATCTGCACAGAATGGATTTCTGTCATCAGTGTAGTGAATTTCTATATGTTTCATTCTTAAAATGAATCACATTTAAATAATACTAACCACACTTCCTGCCGAGGACAGCTAATGGAATAATATAAAGACACCTGCTATGTCTTGTCCTACGTGTTCCTTCAGCACCTTTCCTCTATATTCGGGTATGTGTGAAAATCTCTCCACTGGCACTCCGTTTCTCGAACATGGTCCTTCTTAGACTCTGTCATTATTTTTCGTGGTGCCTTTCCCACATCCTGTCTGGTTTTATACTTGCCATATTTGAAGATGACTCTCTTATCATGCCTCCTACGCCTTTACTTCTCATGTGTCTCGCATTTCCTCTTTCATCACATCATGAAAGCGAAACTGACCAATCACACCAAAGTTAAACTGACCAATCAGGTTGCTCTGAGGGACTGGACAAACAGACCTTAGTGTTTTATTATATAGTAGATGAGTATATTCTAAAAAGGCAGCTTATTTAGTCCTACAGTACATGAAATATGTTTACTTTTGTTAAAAACTCAATGAATATTACTTACCAAATGTGCAATAGCATTTTTTTACATTACTTTTTAAATCAGTATGATCAACTGATGTATCTACTGTACATATCCATTCATTGAATGCCATCTTCTTAAGTTGAAGGATGCCACTATAAAGCTACAAACCCTTGCACCCCTAGCCAGCAACTGTTCTATTAAATTGTTTAAGTTTCCCATCAGCAACAAGGTGACTGGCTCAGTTGGTCCTACACTGTAAAAAATTTGGCTGGAATTTAATGATTTTAAATGATTAGCTGCTGTAGTACCAATCATTTAAAAATCAAAAAATTGCCAGTACAAAAGACCAGTGTATGGTCTTGTCAATGCAGTTAACAATTATATTTCTATCATCATTAAAGTAAATTTTCATTCTGTTTTTAAATTATACCTTACAAGTATGACAAAAACAATTCACGCTACTGTTTCACAAGGATTTTGAAAATAACTCAGGATAAATTAGTTTCCATAACCACAGAAAAGGTGGCCCAGTGGTAACACTGCTGTCTCACAGTTTGTAGACCAGGATTCATCCTCCCAGTGTGGAATTTGCATGTTCTGGTTTCCTTCGACCATCCAAAGACGTGCAGATTACATGGATTGGTGATGCTGTGTGTATGTCTGGGTATGGATGTGTGTTCTCCCTGCGATGAACTGGCATCCTATCCAGGGATTGTTCATGCCTTGTGGCCTATGTAAGTAGGGGTAGGCGCCAGTTGCTGTCCTTTTGCCTCACTTCCTTGTCTCCCGGGACGTTAAAGTGTCTCTGAAAAATTGTTTGTAAGTAGGTTGTGATGTGCAATTAGTCTCGCGGGACTTCAGAGTGTCTCCCCGAGATGATCACGTCTCGACCCAAAATTTTTTATATAATATATATATATATACTAGCAGAATACCCACGCTTTGCATAAGAGAAGTAGTGTGTTAAAGAAGTTATGAAAAAGAAAAGGAAAAATTTTAAAAATAACGTAACATGATTGTTAATGTAATTGTTTTGTCATTGATATGAGTGTTGTTGTCATATATATATATATGAAAATATATATAAATATATGAAAATATATGAAAATCAAAATACCCACACTTGGCAGCGGAGAAGTAAAAACAAAAGGAAACATTTTAATAATAACATAACATGATTGACAATGTAATTGTTTTGTCATTGTCATGAGTGTTGCTGGCATATATATATATATATATATATATACATACATGTGTACATATATACACACACACATATACTATGGGGTGCCAAACAGGCAAATACACTGATTTTCTGAATATATAAAGTTGGCGTCAGAATAGTCAAAACTTGAACATATAAAGTCATTCCCGAATATATAAAGTCAAAACTTGAATATATAAAGTCACTGTCGGAATATATAAAATCAAAACTTGAATATATAAAGTCAGCGTCGGTATATATAAAGTCATTCCTGATTATATAAAGTCAACATCGGAGTATATAAACTCATTCCTGAATATATAAAGTCAAAATATATTGATTGAAACGACTCTGAACTGAACTAAGTTAACAAAAACGTATTCAGAAAAATAAATTTAAAAAACACTGTTCGGTTAATGTTTTGAAAATGATGCATGTGCCCTGCCCAGGATTGGTTCCTGCCTTGCGCCCAGTGTTGGCTGGGATTGGCTCCAGCAGACCCCCGTGACCCTGTGGTCAGATTCAACAGGTTGGGAAATGGATGGATATTCCAGCTCTTACTTTATATATTCCGACGCTGACTTTATATATTGAAGTTTTGACTTTATATATTCCAGCGCTGACTTTGTATATTCCGATGCTGACTTTATATATTTAAGTTTTGAATTTATATATTCCAGCGCTTACTTTATATATTCAAATTTTGACTTTATATATTCAGAAACAAGTTTTGACTTTATATATACGGACGCTGACTTTATATATTCAAGTTTTGACTTTATATATTCGGGAATAACTTTATATATACAAGTTTTGACTTTATATAGTTAAATTTAGTCATCATTGCATAACTTTTTCTTTACCATAGAAATTTAAAGACTAAATTCAACTTCCATTCCTACAAAGATATTTCTGGCGACTAAATAGAACCTACTTATATCCAAATTCGAGCTATTGAGCTGTCGCCTGCCTGCCTGAATAAGTCACCCTCGCTTCGCTCTTACTTTTTTACCATTCATTTAATAATGGCTAGTGGCGGAAAATGTATAAAATGGAAGGATTATACTGAGTATGGCTTTACCAAAACAATTATTGATGGCGAATCGATTATTCATAAAGATTCAATTGGTGATCTGTTTTTCTGTGTTAACCTCATATTTTTTCATACTCCTTCTCAAACCAAGGGGGTGCGAGGATAAAATTAATCGGGAACCGCTGATCAATGTAATCGGTGTACCAAGAAAATCATGCATTGACAGAAGTTCCCCTTTGCTTGGAATTGAAAGTGTGATTAAATGCATTCTTTTTTAACGCGTTATGGAGCACATGCATCAAAGCTTCTGAGCTGTGCTTGTGCTAAGAAAAGGAAACATTTTAAAAATAACGTAACACAATTGTCAATGTAACCTTTTGTAAGTAGTGCCTGGAGGATTCATTGTGGAGAAACTCTAGAGACAGCGTGTGTATTAACTTGTGGATTTTTCTGTGAGTATTTGGTAGCAGCGTCACAAAGTCACTTCCGTAAGACTGTGTTAGCCGCGGAGCTCAGCTCAGAGCAAAATGAGGTGAATGGGAGGGGAGATGATGACGTGACTCCCCCACCCACGTCAACTGTCAATCCCCCACAAACACAGTCTCTCAGAATTTGCATAAGCATAGCCCTTCACCTGCAATTTTAACTTAGTTACAAAGTGATCAAAACTCTCGTTTATATCCTGCGTCCTCTCATTAAACTTGTATCCCGCATTACCCGTGGGCATGAGAAACGCCAGCGGCAGCGTGTCTATGAACTTAATTTAAACTTTAGGTTTACACGTGCTTGCTTTTTCAAGTAGCAGCACTCATGAATATGGTTGTATATGTCACTCGCTCGCTTCTTATTGTTTCGCTGCCTTCTCAATTATATAATGCATGTTTTCTTCAGCGCTTTTGGAGCTCTTCCTGGTTTTCTACATACTGCGTTGACAGTCAGTTCACGTGATTACGTGGGAGGCGTGATGATGTCACATGAAACTCCGCCCCCCACGGCTTTCGAGCTCAACTCCATTACAGTATATGGAGAAAAGTAGCTTCCAGTTATGACCATTACACGTAGAATTTCGAAATGAAACCTGGCCAACTGTTGTAAGGAAGCTGTAAGGAATGAGCCTGCCAAATTTCAGCCTTCTACCCACACGGGAAGTTGGAGAATTAGTGATGAGTAAGTGAGTGAGTGAGTGAGTGAGTGAGGGCTTTGCCTTTTATTAGTATATATATATATATATATATATATATATATATATATATATATATATATATATATATATATATATATATACAGTATATATATACAGTGGTGTGAAAAACTATTTGCCCTTTCCTGATTTCTTATTCTTTTGCATGTTTGTCACACAAAATGTTTCTGATCATCAAACACATTTAACCATTAGTCAAATATAACACAAGTAAACACAAAATGCAGTTTTAAATGATGGTTTTATTATTTAGGAGAAAAAATCCAAACCTACATGGCCCTGTGTGAAAAAGTAATTGCCCCCTGAACCTAATAACTGGTTGTGCCACCCTTAGCAGCAATAACTGCAATCAAGCGTTTGCGATAACTTGCAATGAGTCTTTTACAGCGCTCTGGAGGAATTTTGGCCCACTTATCTTTGCAGAATTGTTGTAATTCAAGTGATTTCTTGATTGAAACAGGTGTGGCAGTAATCAGGCCTGGGGGTGGCTACGGAAATTGAACTTTGTGAATTTCCCCTTGGGATTAATAAAGTATCTATCTATCTATCTATCTATCTATCTATCTATCTATCTATCTATCTATCTATCTATCTATCTATCTATCTATCAGGTGTGATACACCACAGTTAGGTTATTTTTTAACAAGGGGGCAATTACTTTTTCACACAGGGCCATGTAGGTTTGGATTTTTTCTCCTAAATAATAAAAACCATCATTTAAAAAACTGCATTTTGTGTTTACGTGTGTTATATTTGACTAATGGTTAAATGTGTTTGATGATCAGAATCATTTTGTGTGACAAACATGCAAAAGAATAAGAAATCAGGAAGGGGTAAATAGTTTTTCACACTGTATATATATAATGTATATAAGCACATAGTGCTGTATTCATCTTATCTTAGTAAAAATATATTTGCATTCAGTACATTCAGTCAGTCATCATCCAGTCCCAGCCAATACAGGGCGCAAGGCAGGAACAAACCCCGGGCAGGGTGCCAGCCGACCGCAGATTCAATACATTTACCTCACTTAATATTTAATTTTTTTGCATATTCCATGCTTTTCTGTGATACCATATTGGACTACCACAGTATACAGAAGTTAGTATCACAGAATTTAATGTTGAGGAACATTTTGGATTCTCTTGATGTTTTGTATGAATTTAAGGAATGTTGCCCTTCAGAGGAAAACCTTCAAATAGAAGCATTAAGAAAAAAAATGATTGCACCTTGATAAAATCAGAAGAAACCTGAAACCATACAGCCTGTATGTTCCCAAGGCAGTGTGCAGTACATATTTTGAGGGATTAAGAGTCATTGTTAAGTATTTCAGACCTGTAGGGTCTATTGACGTGTGTCTTGGCTTCCAATTATAGAAAGAAGCAAGTGTAAAATGCAGATAAACGGGATCCTTAATAATTATTTCAGCATGAATCGCTTCCTACATATTAAAAAAATTGCAAAAATCCTACCCTACAGTACCTCCGTCTTCCTTTTATGCTAAGAGAAGGTGTCAGGCTAGCTAAAATGTGTCACCTTAATTCTAAAGCAAAAATTTAACATGTAATTTGTACTGTAAAGAAAGAAATCGCCTCTAGTTTGCCATTATCTAGCATTCTAAAGTGGCAGCAGTTTTTATGCCGATACAGGGGTAATAAGTGAGTTTCTGACCCTTTACTAACATTTATAAGCTAAAACCCATATGAATGTGCATCTTAACAAACCCCCAATACATCTCAGTATAGGTCTGTTGGCAGTGATATGTCACGACATGGGAATCATTGCTGTTCCTGGCCTGCCCCCTTGCTGAAATAAAACTGAAATGTTAAGTTATTCTCCTAAATTTGTTACGTATTTACCTTTGTGATTAGTTAAATGTGTGCACTACAAAGATATTGTGTCCTTAAATACACAGTATATATGACCCCTGTAGCAATCTTTCTCATGAAAAGCACTTGTTTTTAAGCATTCACTGAAAAAAGGCTGGCCTGTACACTGGTACTGTGAGTGCTGTGCAGAGTGGAGACAGAACCTCTGCGTTTTTCCCAGTTGGTTCTGGGGTTCATCAACAGTGTGTTCTTGCTCCAACTCTGTTCAATGCTTACATGGACTGGGTGTTGGGCAGGGTAGTGGGGTCCAGCAGCTGTGGGTCATCTGTAGGTGAAGAAAGATTCACTGATCTTGACTTTGCCAACAATTCTGTGATCTTCGCTGAGCAAATGGAAGCTCCAGGGCTCTCAATAGACTGAGTGAGGAGTCTGAGTGTTTGGGTTTGCGAGTGTCCTGATAAAAAATAACATCCAGGCCTTTAATGGTCTCTTGGGCACAGCGATCAGCAGTGTGTCTGTCTGAGGAGAGAGTGGTGACCTTGTCGAGAGGTTTGCTTACCTCGGCAGTGACATTCATGTCTCTGGTGACTCTTCCTGTGAAGTCAGTTGAAAGATTGGGAGAGCATGGGGGGTCATGCGGTTGCTGGAAAGGGGTGTGTGGCGCTCCTGATACCTATACAAAGGGACGAAGGTCCAAGTCTTTAGAGTCCTGCTGCTTCCTGTCTTGCTATATGGTTGTGAGACATGGACACTATCCAGTGACCTGAGATGAAGTCTGGACTCCTTCACTACTGTATCTCTTCAGAGAATCCTTGGGTACCGCTGGTTTGACTTTGTGTCGAATGAGTGGTTGCTCACAGAGTCCCGAATGAGGAACATTGCCTGCATTATAAGGTACGGTCATGTGGGGCAATTTCCCGAGGGTGATACGGCTCGCAGAATCCTCAACAAGTGGCTGGACCAGGCCAAGGAACATTATGGACATTATGGAAATAATTCCAAATGTCCAAGCCCTCAACCTGCTCTTATATGGAAAAAAAAACTCTAAAGGAGACGTTACCACCAACAGCCTACGCCAACAATATGGAGAAAAAAGGATTTTACAGTCTGCGCACATCGATTTCATTCTGTCAGCCTGTGCACGTGTTTGCTTTGCACATGCATTCAGCAGTCAAGGGTAAAAGGGTACCCATAAAATCTAATGATCGCATTATTCCTTCTCCTAGCTGAAAAAAATCTGTCTCAGTATTTCAGACATCGCTAAATTTACGAGGTGTGGCAGAAAAGTAATGAGACTGATTTTTTATTTACCAAAGTTTCTATTTTTTTCAAACATCAGTGTTATCCCCTTCAAAGTAGTTCCCTTGGGCAACTACACACCGATGGAGACGTTGTTCCCACTGTTGGTAGCAGCGCTGGAAGTCTTCAACCGGTATGGTCTTCAGCATGTCTGTTACACTCTTTTGGATGTTTTCTAAAGTCCCGAAATGACGTCCTTTGAGGACATTTTCAGTTTAGGAAAAGGAAAGTCACACTGACTGAGGTCAGGTGAATAAGGGGGCTGGGGAACCACAGGAATGCATTTTTTTTCGATTGTCCTTCTGCTCAATTGTGAGGTTTTTCGGCACCATTTGGGCACAGACCTTTCGCATGTGCAAATGTTCAGTCAAGATTTGATGAACGGTAAATCTGTTCAAATTTAATTGTTCACTCAACATTCTTAATGTTAAACGACGGTCTGATCTCACAAGAGTGTTCACACATTCGATGTTTTCATTGGTTTTCGAAGTTGAAGGCCTCCCTGAAAAACTTGAGCTCGGGATAAAGAATGTTCTCCATAGGCCTGTTTTAACTTTTCAAACGTCACAATTGCCGATTCTCCAAGCTTAACACAAAATTTAATGGCACAACGTTGCTCCAAATTCCGCTGTTCCATTTTGCGTGACGCACAACCAAAAACACAACTTCGCTAATAGCAGTCACAAAAATCACGTAGTTAACGGAAGGAGTTGAAACTCGCACTGAGCTATGGGAGGGTACTGATACACCGGCTCTATCAAGGACAACAGCGCAGCGTTGCCAGATCGCTTGCAGTGTTGCCAGTCTCATTACTTTTCTGCTACACCTCGTATGTTAATGAGCTGAACGAAGAGTGTTAAACTCAGCAACACAATCTCAAGAGCAGTAGGGTAATATGGTAAAAGTAATGTGCATTTCAATGCTCGATTACTTTTTAATGTAACAAGTAACCCGATGCAATATTTACCAATGTAAAAATACCTGTTTTATTCCAGCAGCACTGGGTATAAGACAAGTAGAATATGCAGTGGGTGAATTGCAGGGCTCAATCGCACTGCCAAGCAGAAAAAAAAGTGTTCTGTGTGCAATCTGGTAACAGAAACATAACTGAAATGACATTTTGACTAAACTTATTTAAAAAGATAACAAAAGAATTATCAAAGGCGTCATGCTTATTTTTGGATTTGCAGTTGCCGATGATGACGTTTAACTCCTTCCTGCGCTGGTTAATGACATTGTAGCGTCTTACCATAGGAGAACTCCAGAGGATTTCATGCATATGTAAATGCAGATTATTAAGAAATCAGGTTTTCTGCCTTAACTGGATTATTCCCCTTAATCCATTTATGTTTGTGCATGTAATCACACCGACTGACAAGCAGTTTGATGATCTGCTAGTGGGCTAGAGGAAATCACATGTAAAAACAATTTTTTTGAGAATTTCCTTGGCAACTACTGGGCACCAAACTACATCCATCTGGCTGATGTTTTTCAACCATACAAAACATTGAAGTGTCACATGTTGCTAAACTTTGGAGTAAGATCGCTGTTAAAAATAAGTCATAATAATTTAAGTCAAATTTACATTTCAATTACACTTGCACTTCTGATAAATATGCTTGCGCTTCTGAAAATTATGTTTGTTTCTAAAAAATATGTTTGCACGTCCGAAAGTTTTGCTTGCTTCTGAAAATTACGAGTACATATGTCAAGCGTGAACAAACTGTCAAAAATACATCACTGGATGCATGAGGCATTCTCTATTGAAGAAGAAACAATTGATTTTTGTTACTACACATGTGCCTCAAAGGTGGAAAGATGGAGGTATTTTTTACAGTGATCGTACTTCATACTAGAAAAAAGTGTATGTCGAAAATACAGTCAACATGCTAAATTTATTCTTGATATTTCCACTTTAATCTTGTTGTTTATGTCGAGATTAAAGCGAAAATGTTGACTTTATTCTTGACGTTTCCAGTTTAATCCCGTAGTTTATTTTGTCATTAAAGCAGAACATTGTAAAATTCATCTTAAAATCTATATATATAATTCACTAAGGCAAGACACCCATGGAAAACACGCCGGAAGGGGAGTGGATTCACTAAGCCGCTGACAAGTAAGACACCTATGACGCACGCAGGAAGGAGCCACGCCGGAGGTGCGAGGGGTATTCCATGGGATCCTTAAAAAAATCCTTTACAACTGAGGTTAAAACACAATGAAGTAAGCAGTCTTTAAAAACCAAGTTTTCGGTTACGACGCACGACCGCGTGCACCATTGCAAACTATTTTACATGCTACATACAGCAAAAAACAAACATGCGTCTTCTTAGATGCTCCTGCAGGAACACGGAAAGTCTACGTGACGAGTTGGAGGTGGGCACATGAGTGATGGCGGTCCGCCAGTTTTCAGTCACTTCAGACGATTGTGTGTTGGTTCGTTCGTGCATTGTTACAATGTTGCTTTTCTTGCTGATTTATTACATTACCGATTTTTCAAATGTTAATTTTCTCCCTGTGCTTAAAAATCATTAAAAAACCGGCCTGATTATGCGGCGTATGGTATGCCGCAAGTTGGCTAGTTAATGTTTAATTTCCTAGATTTTCTCAATCTCCATCATAATTAATGTAGCACATTAAATGCTTTGTATGAAGTGTTCCCCAACCCAGTTGTTAATCGCTACTGAGGCATGGAGAGGAGCCATAGGCAGCAAACTTCATTCTCGACATAAATTTCGAACTTGGACATTTCCCTGGTCATCTTGATAAACATGGTGAAATGTCCCAGCAGGGGGCTGCAGCAATCGAAGAGAAATATCAGGGCAAGTGTAATGCGTTATTGCTGGCCGACTACTGAAACAAAAATTATCAAATGCTGAGTACAAACAAATAATCATCAGGAAAAAAATTTTAGCTCAAATGAACTAATTTGTTAAAATAATTAAGTGACTAAACACACTAAATTCAATAGAAGGGAATTGCATGTTACCCCAAATTTTGTATGTGATGCAGTGAATCTAAAATTATATTTGTGATTCGTTTGAAGCTCTCTGTCATAATCCACTAAAGTTTTTTTCAGGAAGCAAAACCTTTGAAAAAAGTTACTGTCCAGCGTTATGAAATACACTTTTATCTACCTAACAAATATCCCTGGAAGGTCACAAAGACAGCCATAATCTTTTTTTAATTCATTCATTTTGTTTTTTATTTTCAGTTATTATTTTTGTTTTTAAAACACATGGTTTTGGGCAGCTAGCACTTATACTTATTTATTGATGATGAAATTCAGGAACCACAGATGTGTAGTGGTTTAAATTATTATTAGTAGTAGTAGTAATAGCAGTGTTAATACTATAGTAACATAAAAAATCATTCTCAAACCCACTTTATTCAGCTCAGAGCCATTATGTGATGGCCTGGGTCGGCTCCACAGTCCCTGGAGGTAGAACAGAGGAACATCGATAGTCATAACCAAGGCTGAGCTGGGTAAAAGAGGACAGACACAGTCAGCAAGAGGTAGGTGAAAGGAGCTTCAGTGACCTAAATTACAAATCAAACAATAAAGTGTCCAAAGTGCAGTGGTTCTTTCAATAAATAAAGAATCCATAAAACCAGTGTCTGTCCATGAGTTAAAATCTAAGAATTAATCAAATGGTAAAACTGGAATAAATCCATGCAGACATGGATTTCTTTCTGCTCTCTCTGTTTACCTCTCCATCCAAGCTCAGTGTGCCTTCTTCCATTGTCTCCAACAGTCTTGCAGCTTGTGGAGACATCATGGTGTCTGTCATAAAGCTCTGGGCAGGCTGTCCCTCCGTCTTCCCCTACGCTCTCCTATAGGGTCTTCAGGATGCCTATGAGGACACCAACCTCATCATGCCATGCTCTTCTATACATTCAGTGGGGCACGATCTGCTCGTATAGCATTGATAGCTCACTCCTCCATGGGTCTACTGCTGCGTCTTCTACCTCACAATGGATCTGGCACCTGATACTGCCCCCTCTCCCTCATGGCTCTCTTGCACCTCACACTCATGGTCCTGTCTTTTTTAATCTCTTTTTCCTGCTCAGGCTTCTTTGCATGCTTCCAGGGGATGCAGGTATGCTTAGCTGATCTTACAGCCTTCAGAGTGCTAATGAGGAAATCGACGGAACCACGTGTGCCTGCACATGAATGCACGCTCACCTCAATTCAGAACCCGAGTCAGTCCTCCACACTACCACATACACCTACACCAAGTATAACCCTGTGCGTGTATTATTTATTTATTTAATACGCCATGGACCCCACTATACCACACTATGGGAGACCTGAACCTATTCTGACAGTGCTGTGTTCAAGTCATGAACCAGTCCTGGGCACAGTGCCCTTCCATTTCTGGGTCCACTCACACCCACCTACCAATTTGGCACCACCTATTAATCTAACATGCATCTCTTTGGGGACATGGGAGAAAAACCAGAGTACCCAGGGGAGGATTCACTTAGAAATGGTGAGAATGTGCAGACTCAACACAAACAGCGACAGGGCCAAGGAGTCAAGGCTAGCATTCAAGATCTGCGGAACAGCAGTTCTAACAACCATTTTAATTGTTGAAAAAATAATTGTGATGTCTGTTATTATTATTATTTTTTTATATTTGGCCATTAAAAAAGCAAACCTGTAATTTATGCTGACGGTTTGGTTATATAATGAATAATGTAAATACCTCCCGTTGCTTTCTCCCCAGTTTCCTCTCTTAATTTTTGGAGAGAAATGGAAGTGAACTGCAACAAGGTGATGCAGTAAACCCACAGTATGACTATTAAATATTCATCTGATTTATGATGTGCCGGCATAGGTTATTAAACGTCTCGGTTATATTGTTCATTTTTCTTTCTTCTCCAACTAAGACATCAGGTCAAGTTACACAGCAATGGAGTGACATGTCCCACTTAGTACAGAAGTGTAAAGCTGATCTCCAATATTTTGTTATTCTTTCTGTCTTTGCAGAACAAACTAGGAAGCCTAAAAGTTTAGTTAATAATGCAACATCTTTCTAAACAAAGCTCTCTGTCACTAATGACAGGTGGGGGGCTCAAGTTAGATAGTATTCTAGATTTCTGTTAAAATAATAATTTGAACGCTTATGTAATGAGTTAAATAGTCTCCCTGTTTGAAATGTTGACTGAAGATGGTGTTTAACATTACCTCATTATTAAAAGTTTAAATACTGTATTAATGATTAAGTATTACAGCACAATGGTTCAGCATATTGTCTTTTGAAAACCCTTGTAAATTCAAGCAGAAAAAAGTTTTTTTAAGCAAACAAAAAAATAGATGCTTATTAAGTGTGAAAAAGTGTAAAGTAATTTTAAAAGGGTTAGAGATTCAGAGAGATTCAGTAATTATTTTTAAGGGGCAAACAAATGAGAAAATAATAAATTGAAACCTATAACCTCCTAAGCATTATTTTTATCCTTGGAAGTACAAGACAAAATGCTGAACTTTTTTCAACAAGATAAAATATTATCATGTGTAACAGAAACAAAACGTCAACATAAATGCAGTAGAAAAGGTCTGTTTAGTGTCCACTTCTGTATTCTCGCAGATTTAGTATACGTCCTCTTTGTGATATTTTTTGAGACAGTCACCAACACACCTTCCGATGTTGAAACTGGGTCAGTAGAAATGTGCTACTTTACACGTTTTTCTTATTTTTCTTTTTGCTTGAACTTGAAAGGGTAGAATGTCAGTACCTGGCCTGCACGATTGACAAGCCCCTAGGGTTACTTCAGGCTATCACAGTGCCAGGATAAATGCATTTCCCCTCACACAAACATTGACAGTTACCGCATTGTGAGGGGCCTACACTTTGCTTGTCCTTGCACTTGATTGTAGACATTTTTTCTTTTTGTCACGCAGCTATTGTTGCACCATGGTGTAGCTTCACACCCATTTGGTTGTACAGTGTCATGTTATTCGTCAATTTTACTGACCAATTTATACCTTCATCATTGCTTGATTTAAGCAATGGTTCAATTTCAGGACACCCTAAAACCTTCTCAGCTTTTCGTTTGTCATTGTGTTATTTCATTGTAGGCTCCTCCCCACTCATGAATATTGATGAGTTACTCCCACCTCCCTCTATGCTGGAAAAAATATTGCTCTGTTTCGAGGACTCAGACAGCATTTCTGCAATATATAAAACCATTTTACAGTCCCTCCCTTTCAAAGATCCAAGAGGACAATGGGAAAAGGATCTCTCACTTAACATCGCAGAAAAGGAGTGAAGAGTATTCACTCGAGCTCCATATGTGCAAAGCATACAATTATTCAACTCAGAATTATATATCGAGCACATCTGTCTCATTTAAAAAGTGTCCAAAATGTGAACGTTACAATCAAGCTCCAGCTTCACTAGGCCACATGTTTTGGGCCTGCACTAAATAGCATTATTCTGGACCAAAATTTTTAAATGTCTTTCAGACAGCCTTGGTGTCACAATCCCTCCTAATCCGATAACAGCTGTGTTTGGTGGGCTCACAGATGGGTTTCAAGTGGAGAACGACAAACAAACTGTAATTGCCTTTACTACACTATTGGAACATAGACATATCTTGCTCAACTGGAAGTATCCTAACTCTCCTCTTTTAAGTCAGTGGGTAACTGATGTTATAAACTATTTGAAATTGAAAAAAGATCTGTGCAGAACTTTTTCAAAACCTGGCAGGATCTAATCAATAACATTTTAGATTAAGCTCTTAAAGCACTGAGGAAGCAGATTCTCTCCCCATTTCTTTTACTTCTCCATTTATCTTTATTCACTTATTAATTAATCTATTTACTTATTTTTACTAGCTTTAAGTTTTACTCTGCTGGCCATGCTCTCTTTCTCAGGGGTGGGGGTTGATTTGTTTTCAATCCTATTTTTTTTTAAAATTGATCTATTTGTATGGAATGTTGTGCGATTACAATAAAATTAATACAATTAAAAAACAAAGAATATTGATGAGTTACCATAAGGAGGCAGAACACATAGAAATGTTCATGTTATTTCATCCACTAGATTGCAAGAGAACTTTGTCCCAAGAGTTATTTAGGCTTAGCACTATAAAGCGTATCATTACACGTCACCCAAAGCCTGACTCGGGTTTAACCGTAATTCCGTTCCCGTCATGCTCAGGGTTAATGCCTAGGAGGTTAATAGCAATTCTGATCCAGTCAAACCATTATGCCATCTAGAGTCACCAGTCAAAACACCTGACTTCATTTTGAATTATCTTTAGGCCTAAGTGCTTTGGAAACCTTTGTCTATATTTATCAAATGTCTCAGAGTAGGAAAACAGTCCTAACTGTCTAAAAAATCTCAGAGTGGTGCAAATTTGGTCCTACTATTAGGAGTAGTGATAAAAACAGTTTATCAATTTTCCTAGAACAAAGAAAACTAATCCCATGGAAGGCAAAATGCTTTGTAAATTGCTGTACAACAATAAACTCATAAAATGGTCTTGATTTAAAAGAGATAGAATAATATTAGTAACAAATCTTTGATGGTATGTACTCAATTCATTTATGCAAAGAATCCATGTGCCGTCAGCCAAAATGAAAGTGTTTGTACTCTTGTACCTTTAGGCCACAGAGAAAAAAAATGACTTTGTAATAGCAATGATTTGAGTATATCACAACCAACCATTTCTCGACTTTTGCAACAAACTTTTAACTCTTTTATAATGCACTAACAAAATACCCGCGCCTCGCAGCGGAAAGGTAGTGTGTTGAAGAAGATATGAAAAAGAAAAGGAAACATTTTAAAAATAACATAACCTGATTGTCAATGTAATTGTTTTGTGTTGCTGTCATCAAGGATTTGATTATCATTATTTCTTTCAATCAGGTTCGTATTTGGAGGATGTGTTGCGTTCAAGTTACATTCCGTGTTTTTCTAGTCTATTCCTGACCATCTCATCTTCATTGTCAACTGTTGTAAAGATAACAGGTTTCATTCATCGAAGTGATTACCACCCAAATCGGTATTCGTGAATCTAAGATGTTTAACAGGTATTCCCGGTACTAAGTTGTGGATTTGAATGCGAATATTTAGCAGCAGCGTGTCTATGAACGTAATTTAAACTTAAGCTTTACACTGTGCTTTCCTATTGATTTGTCTACAAAGGCTTGTTCAGATTCAGAGGGTTGTTCCTTTCTTACTGCATCTATAAACAGCTCATCTTCCTCTTTATCTGAGACATCACACACTGCATACACAGGTTTACCTTTCCCAGTCCTGCGAACTTTAGTGAAGTGCTTCAATTTACCACATTTTTTACACTGTCTTCCTTTAGCTGGACATTGACTTTTTCCACCTGTTTCAGCAGTAGGTGAACTTATGAATATGCGTGTATGCATCAGTCAATTCATATTCTATTGCTGCCGTCTCAATTGTGTAATGCGTTTTTTGTTCAGCGCTCTTTGGGGCTCTTGCTTTTTGCCTGCGTACTGCGTTTACAGTCAGTTCACGTAAGCCGCTCGGAGTACATGCATCGAAGGTTCTCAGCTGTGCTTGTGTTATCTCGTGCGATCTTGCCATGTCCACGGCTTTATTTAATGTTAGCTAAGACCTGGCACTTAAAAGTTTCTCTCGCACTTTTGCTGAGTTTGTGCCAAACACTAGTCCATCCATGACCATCTCATCTTCATTTGCATAAGCACAGTCCTTCACCAGCAATTTTAACTCCGTTACAAAGTGATCAAAAGTCTTGTTTATACCCTGCGTCTTCTCATTAAACTTGTATCTCGCGAATATCGTATTCGTCTTAGGCATGACAAAAGCCTGCGGCAGCGTGTTTATGAACTTGATTTAAAGTTAAGCTTTACACCCTGCTTTTCTATTCGTTTGCATAAGCACAGTCCTTCACCAGCAATTTTAACTCCGTTACAAAGTGATCAAAAGTCTTGTTTATACCCTGCGTCTTCTCAATAAACTTGTATCTCGCGAATATCGTATTCGTCGTAGGCATGACAAACGCCAGCGGCAGCATGTCTATGAACTTAATTTAAACTTACGGTTTACACCGTGCTTTGTTTCTGCAGTAGCTGCACTTATGAATATGCTTGTATGCGTCACTCGCTTCATATTCTTTTGCTGCCTTCTCAATTGTGTAATGCGTTTTTTGTTCAGCGCTCTTTGGAGCTCTTGGTTGTTCTCTGCGTACTGCGTTCACAATCAGTTCACGTGAGCCACTCGGAGTACATGCATCGAAGGTTCTCAGTTGTGTTTGTGCTATCTCGTGCGATCTTGCAATGTCTACTGCTTTATTTAATGTTAGCTAAGACCCGGCACTTAAAAGTTTCTTTTGCACTTTCGCTAAGTTTGTGCCAAACACTAGTCTATCCCTGACCATCTCATCTTCGTTTGCATAAGCACAGTCCTTCACCCGCGAATATTTAGTGGCAGTGTGTCTATTGGATTGCCGCTGACGGACGGCCTTATATGGGCAGGCAGTCAATTACGTGGGAGGTGTGCTGATGGAGGACGCAACTCCGCCTCACATGGTGACCGAGCTGCAGGCTATGACTGTATATATGTACGTAAGTAGGTTCCAATTATGACCGTTACGCGTAGAATTTCAAAATGAAACCTGCCTAACTTTTGTAAGTAAGCTGCAAGGAATGAGCCTGCCAAATTTCAGCCTTCTACCTACACGGGAAGTTGAAGAATTAGTGATAAGTCAGAGAGTGAGTGAGTCAGTCAGTCAGTCAGTCAGTGAGGGCTTTGCCTTTTATTAGTATAGATTAGGTAGACATATACATTTCCCCATAACTCCAAGTTCGTTATGATAAAGCAATGCTGTATTCATGCAAATCAGCACCCATATACTGTAAAGATCATTGCCCTTAGTGTGGATGAGTATGCATATGTGAATCGCAAATATCTCAAAATCAACACACATTTGGTCATGGATACAAAATGTATTTTAATAGCCAGCATATTAGCTGGATGGGTGATTGACACCAAAATGTCACATAGGTACTCAGAGCTTTGCATTTTATGATTCCCTAGAATATTCACATTATAAGTTAAAGAAGGCAGGGGAGACTCACAGAGAAAATCGGGGGGGGGGGGTTGACGGGGATCACAGAGAGAGAAACTGCACATGACTCTGAAAGACGAGCAGAAATGTCTGAAGAGTGAATGCAGCTTCAGCTACAGTGCAGGAGTAGCCATGTCTAGTGTCAGTATAACTGTTACTTTACCAGGCATTTCCCATAGACATAACAGCGGGAAGGTGATTCTTCTGAAAGGCCAGCTGTGGATTATTCATTATTAAATAAACATGCCTGTTATCAGGCTTCACTCTAATTTGGTCTTTCCATGTCATTGTTTGTTTCTGTATTGTACTTGATGTTGATGAGAAATGGCAACAATTATATCCAGCTTATCATACCATATTATGTTTTCCTTCTTCTTCTTCTTCTTCTTCTTCTTCTTCTTCTTCTTCTTCTTCTTCCCATATTAATAGCCATGGTACCTGACAAAAACAGGTAATAGAATCATTTAAAATATTTGCTACCTCTTGACTAATGTGTACCTTCAGAGACTTTCCTCTGTATTTTCATGTGTGAACGTCTCTCAAGCTCATTCCCAAAATCTTCACTAGACGTTGTTCTCCTCTCTTGCTTAATGAATCTTAGCCTGAAGAGATCTATTCATTTTTTACATCTAAGATGTCTCACTTAATGGTTTTCCCATGTTGTATTTGTCCTGGTGTTTATATTAACACAGGGAGCTCCAGTTTCTATATTACGTCTTGCCTAAAGAAGTGGCCTAGGTTGCCTCGAAAGCTTGCATATTGTAATCTTTTTTAGTTAGCCAATAAAAGGTGTCATTTATACTTGATTTGTCACTGCTCATTCCTATAAAGCATGTTTCCCAGACTCTATCATTATTTTGAAGGCACCTTTCTCACGTCTTGTCCAGTCTTTGAAGGTGACTCTCTCAGCATGCCTCTTATGCCTTTACTCCTCCTCCTCGTGTGTCTCATACTAGCACTTCATCTTTCGATGTGTCACTGTAGCCAAACTGTCCAATAACACCAAAGTCAAACTGGCCAATCAGATTGCTCAGAGGACACATAGACCCTAGTGTTTTATTATATAGCAGATTATGGTGATGATGATTATGATTATTAAAATTCAGATGATGATGATGATTGTGGTGAAGCCTTAGCATTAGTATCTGAAAACTACAAAATGTCATCAGGAGCACTGATTTGAGGCATGGGGTGTCGTAAAATTGTGATGTCATCCATTTTTTAAACATTGCCTGCTAATCCTTTCTGGGAATGTGAGTAGGATGCTTCATAAATACTTCATACATGTCCATACTCTGAAGTACGAAAAATTCTTATCCTAGTCAGACTTTAATTTCAATTTCTGGGAGTAATTTTGAGAAATGCTTGATAAATATGGGCACAGAAGGGGAAATGTCAGAGGGTTAGAGAAGAACTTTTTTGTCATTATTCTTGGAACTGTATATACCCAAACTCATCATTTCTAGTGGTACAGAGTTTAGTGAGCCTCCTTTCTTCTTGTTTCGAAATTAAAGACCCCAATTTTCTCTTGTAATAGCTGAGGTAATTAATTGGAAATATAGCACATTGTTTTTATAATAGAGATGGACTGATGTTCCCAAGGGAGAAAACAGAATCTCTCATGATTTAAAGTCTAGTGGTTATTCATTCTTCATTCATTCATACACCATCACTGTCTCCAAAGGATGCAACATTCCAGTAGAAGTGCATCTAATATTTAAGTTTGACAAGAAGACTCCAAAGTAAAAGAATAGAATATCTTGTGGTGAAAAATCTAGTGGTTCCATCTTTCCTCTAGCTATCAATCAGTGTAATGATATCGGATAATACCCACCACTAATTCATTTTCTGAGTCTGTTTATTTCTTTTAATTTATTTCTTTATTTTTTTATTCCAATGCCAGATCGTGACAATTCAAGTGACACACAGCACATTTTTTAAATTTGCTTGGCTGTCAGGCAATAATTAAAGAATTCACGAAGCTACTCAGTTCCAAGATGGAGTAACAATACTCATAAATCACAATGATCACTACTACTGACTGATAAATTGGAGGACTTTATCTAGTTGTTCATTGTTATTTTTCAAACAGCTTTTATTAGGGAGGCAAGCAACATTTTTCAGATGACATAAATGATTATTCTACAATTTTTTTTTATAGTTGAACATAAATAATAAATATCATTCTCTTTCCAACAAAGTATATTTTGAGAGAAGTATTGTTTTGTAATTTTGTAACAAAAATGCCACTGAGTTGTATCATCCTCATTATAATTCTCTGTTGATAAGGTAGTAGTTGGGTGTATTAGAAGACAGGGTGGGGAAAGCACTTTGGTAGAGTACTTTACCCCAACATTTGCAGAACAAAGGAGATGGTGTCATTTTGAGGAGGTTCTGTCACTATTGGTGATGAGGCTGGGAACCTACAAGTGCCAGCGGGACAAGTGGATGACCAACACTAAGGCACTGTATAAGAAGGGGTGCCTTATTTTGTGTGGAGAGTCAGGTCTAAAGGAGTATAAAGGTATCTGTGTTAGACGTTCTGTCACTTTGCTGTGGCAGCTACAATCTTCTATGTGGAAAAAGTACTAACAGGTGAGGCCAGTAAACTCCATTTTCTGATAAGGAAGTCTGGTCCTCACTTAGGAGACAGTCTGAACCTTCTGGAGGTAGCAACTGAGAAAAGTACACTGTCTTATTGTTTTGTCACTTTACCTATGCAATGCACCTAACAAGAAAAGGAGCCGACTAACTTCTTAGATGGGAGAAGAAGAAATGTCTAAACCAATGATGGATCTGTTACTTGTTAACTCTTACTTGTCTCACTGTCCATGTGAGGGTCTATTGACTCTACGGATCTCTATGACAGGTTGCTCGCTGACTAAGGCTGTATTTACTGTTAAACCTCCACTTTGATCCGGTTGACCACATATAGAGCATTTCACAATGGCCTCCCCTTGTGTTGTTAAGGAACCAAAACCAGACTTGTGATGAACAATCTAAACACCTGACCTATTAGTAGCAGTCAGACAGGGAGAGACACATGCTTTAAGGTTTCACTCACACATCTATATTGTTTTGCATCATAACAAATAAAAACAAATGGAAAGTGAAACAAAGAGTCATACAATCTGGGATCATTAAGACGTTGCGCAGTTTCATCAGCAACAGTATGGCAGTGGGAAATGTCCCAGGTGGTCAAGTCCTTTTGTTGTAGATTATGTGTTTTCAAGCAAAATGGTGATTATATTGTATGTGTGTTGTGGAAGTTGACCCGGACACAGACAGGCGGACATGTTGTTTTCAAACCACCACACATTTATTATACAAAACTATTTACAACAATATTGGTCACTCAGACCCAGTTCAATAAAGTCAGTGCACAAACCCCAAAGCCACAGTCCTGGCCACAATGCCTTTCTTCGGGCCGCCTCCACAGCTCTCCTGAGCTTCGTCCTTCCTCCTCCCGACTCCAGCCTCGAATGAATGGAGACGGCCCCTTTTATATGGTTCCCGGATGAGCACCAGGTGTTCCCGGCATTCCTCCTCTGGCCATGCCCCAGCGTGGCGGAAGTGCTGGCTGTCCTCCCGGCTGCTCTCCGGGCGCCGTCCTAAATCTTCCCCCCAGCACTTCCTGGTGTGGCGGAAGTGCTGGGGTAACAGGTCCCCAAGGCATTGGGGCGCCTCCTGGCGGTGACCACGGGCCCCTACAGGGTGGAGCTTCCATGCCCTGTACCCGTGGCCCCCAGAACAACCCGGAAGGCAACCCCCACGTGATCCAGGGTGGGCACAGACCCACATCCGGTCCCTCATGACGTCCCGGCCGGGTCATGGCCCCTGGCATCCCTGACAGTGTATATTTCATTTCTTATTCAGTCCTTAACAACTAAAATTTATAAACCTGTGATACATTTCAAGCAGGTCTGACCAAACCTACAAGCCTATCTATCTATCTATCTATCTATCTATCTATCTATCTATCTATCTATCTATCTATCTATCTATCTATCTACAAGGAACATTCAAAAAGTTTCCGCACTTTTTTCAACTATATGTATTAAGAATTTCAGAAACAAATTACATCACTTTTCTACATAGTCACCTTCCTTTGCTATACAATTTTCCTAACATTGTACCAACTTTCTAATGTCTATTTACTACTCCTCCTGCCTTCACCGTTTCCAAAGAAAATTTAAAAGTGCGGAAACTTTTTGAACATCCCTTGTATCTATCTATCTATCTATCTATCTATCTATCTATCTATCTATCTATCTATGTATTGATGGTCGGTTCCATTTTTTTTTGCCATTGTTGTCAGTATTGGTTCCGACTGCCCACTGTTATGAGATACACGGTGTCTGAGGATTATTGTGAGATAAAAAAACAAATAACCAGGAGATGCTAACGTTTGCCAATAATCTTAGTCAGGGAAGGCAAGTTCAGAGCTGAGTACCCCCATTGCAAACAGAACATAAGAACAAAATGAGAATTAAAGTCAAGGATGAAAAGGAGCTAAAAAGTAATCAGAAATAAAAGCCTGACACTAGGGCCTACTTGGTGTTGAAGCTGACTATCGCTAATAAAGATTGATTTTGAGATGTAAATCCACCAATGGACAAAGTAAACGGGAAGCACTGCCACCTCTTGTGACGTCAAGGAAACGACAAATGCAGTCATATAACACATCACGTGAACAAAGGAAAAAAGGAAATGAAAACGAAATGAAACTTTGTTAAAATAACCAAAAATTATTTATAATAAAATACCACCAAAATGCACACATAAAACATCTTAACTTTTAAACCTATGACCCCATGCCAAAGAAAAAAGATCTCATAAAATAAAATGATTTAGCGTGAAGTTTTTATGAAAGGATTAACAAACATTATTAGGAATACCACCTGAGCTGGTAAAGTAAAGATCTAGTCACCATAAAGTTAACAGCCATGAGCAACCTCACAATTCTCTCACTGCATCTTCTTCTCCTAAGGTCAGTGTGCTTTTTCCAGATTCTGCCTTTGACGAGTCCTACGCAAAGCTAAAGCGATGTTCTCAGCATGTGTTTATGGCAAGTGGGGTGCATGACCTTTGACAGAAGAGACCAGCACACATAGCTTGCATTCTGCTTCATTCCTAATAAGACAGATGGTTAAAACAACGCTCAGGATTTGACTGCTGCCACATACAGATACGTTTTATTCTGCAAATCCAGTCAGGCTAATTTTGTCATTTTTTTAGTCCATTAAGCATTCCAAGCAGTTCTTTTTCTTCATGTTTTGGCTGTAGTGCAGGAACGATTTGCACCCCGCAATTAGGTAATAAAACCAGAAAATAAAATTATATCATACCTCAGGCAGTGTTTTACTACAAAAAATTAAAAAAAATAAGGCTGGCAAAAGCCCAGTATTTTAATGGACTTCCCACACTCCAGTTGCTTTACTGTTAGTGGACATTCAATATTAATATTGTCCTGTAAAGTGTTCTCAGGGCTTCTTCTGCTCAGATTACTTGGCACACAAGTGCTGAGGCATCAGATTGACTGATTTTTGATACCCGTAAAATGAACCCCTAAGGATTTCAGAGCAGTCATCACTGTTGTGTTTACCAAGGCTGATCCATAACTGTGGTTGAAATATCATGTGTATTGTACAAATTCAAAAGGAAAGCTCAGCTAATGAAATTACAGGATGAGCGTGAGTACTGGGGTCTTCTAATGGGCATTTACAAAAAAAGTTTATTATCAAGAAAAGATTACAAACAGGTGCTTAAAACCATATCAGAAACACAAAAGGGTACTTTTCTGTTATTGTGACGCAAATTCATGGGGCCGCCACCCTGATTACTTAATTTTTGGATTTTAAATTATTAGACTGGCCTACCTCAACCACAAATACTAACCTTAAAGTGAGTGGGAGTGGAGCATAGTTACCTACAGTATAGGTCCCTAATGTTAATGTCCCCTTTGGGTGCCTAATCTTAAAAACGATAAACCGATTTGCGTCATGATAACAAAAGAGTACCCTCAAAACTATAAGTAGCATAATAATAATAACCAGTTTTTTTAACTTAGTGATTCAATTGTAAACCAATGCCAGGCACTGTGAAGTCTGTTTCAGGGCACTCACCAAACACACACACACCCTCTCACTTATTCTGGGAAAATTATAGAAACCAATAACCTAACACAATTATCTTTTGGACCCAGACGATAAACAGAAGTTTCAAGAGCTTGGGAAGAACGTGCAAGCTTCACAAAAACTACAAGTACTACTACTACTACTGCTATTAATAATAATAATAATAGTAATAATAATAATAATAGCACTGTGGTGGTCTCATGCTTCAGCTAGGGTTGGCTACTGCCTTGTACCTGGTGTTTTTGGGTTACGGTTACATCAAATTCTAGAAGTTTTCCAGAAATTTATCCACACATACTACCTTTACATAGTCTTAGCTCCTAGCGGGCAGTCACAGCATGCGCCCATGATCCAAGTCATGTAGTGTGACATATGCAGTGACTTAGGCCAACCACTGTGAGATTCACTTATCAGCAGCTGATGTTAGGGGTCGCCACAGCGGATCATCTTCTTCCATATCTTTCTGTCCTCGTCATCTTGCTCTGTCACACCCATCACCTGCATGTCCTCTCTCACCACATCCATAAACCTTCACTTAGGCCTTCCTGTTCTCCCGTTCCCTGACAGCTCTATCCTTGGCATCCTTCTCCCAATATACCCCTCATCTCTCCTCTGCACATGTCCAAACTAACACAATCTCACCTCTCTGACTTTGTCTCCCAACCGTCCAACCTGAGCTGACCCTCTAATGTCCTCATTTCTAATCCTATCCATCCTCGTCACACCCAATGCAAATCTTAGCATCTTTAACTCTGCCACCTCCAGCTCTGTCTCCTGCTTTCTGCTCAGTGCCACCGTCTCCAACCCTTATAACATAGCTGGTTTCACTACCGTCCTGTACATGACTGTTTCAAAACATGTCCCACCAAGTATTTAAAGCCTGTAGTATTTGCCAGGACAGGTTAATGCTGTCCTACATTCCAGTATGCCCCTTTGTAATGTCTAATTTCTAACACTAGTACAGTGTCTATAAAAAGTAGTCATCCCTTGGAAGTGTTTATATGTTGTTCTTATACAATACTGAAACACAGTGAATTTAATCTTCCTTCTTTGACATTGATTATTAAAAAAAAAGTCTCTTTAATGTCAAAGTGAAAGTGAATCTCTGCAAAATGGTTTAAATTAATTACAAATATAAAAAAACAAAAAAATTCATTATTTAAGTATTCAACCCCTTCAAGTCAGTATATTTACTAGATTGCAGCCATGATAGCCTTGAGTTGGTGTGCACAAGTCTCCCTTTCTCTGTCTACTGGCTTTTCACACTTCAACATGGACTTCTTCCTCCATTCTTCTTCCTTGCCAAACTGATCATGCTCTCTCAGGTGCCATGCTGATCATGAGTGAATAGCTGTTTTCAAGTCCAGCCATAAACTGTCACTTAGATTGAGATCTAGACTCTAACTAGGTAACTCCAGGATGTTAATATTTTTGTTTTGAGTTCATTCCTGTGTAGCTTTGGCTTCAGGCTTGAGGTTGTTGTCTTTCCAGAAAACAAATCTTCTCCCAAGGTGCAGGTTTCTTATAGACTGCCTCATTTTTTCCTCTAGGATTTCCCTGTATTACCCTGAACACATAAGCCTTCCAGGGCTTCACAGCAGGGATGGCGTGTTTTGGTTCTGTGTAGTTTTGGGCTTACACCAAACATAAGATTTAGATTGGTGGCCAAAAAGCTTGATTTTTGGTCTCATCAGACCGCAGAACCTTTATCTAGCTGACGTCAGGGTCTCTCACGTGCCTTCTAGCAAACTCTAGTTGAGGTCTCAAATTGGTGGCTTTCTCTTTTCCACTTTCCCATAAAGCCATACCTGGTGATGCAATTGGGCAGTAGTTGCTGCCAATACAGTCTCTCCAATCTCATCATTTGTAACTTGTATCTTCTTCAGAGATGTCAGAGGTCTCTTGGTGGCCTCATTCACTTGTCATTTTCTTGCACGATCACTAAGTTTTTGCCAGCTCTAGAGGATTTGCAGTTTCCCATTTCTCCATGAATAATTTAACTGAACTTCAAGGGAGATACAGTGATTTGGATATTTCCTTGTCTCCATCCACTGACGTGTGCTTTTCAATCACATTTCACAGAGTTGCTTTGTGTGTTCTTTTGCTTTCATTGTGTTGGTTAGCCCACCATATTGACCCAACCTAAGTTGGTTCTTCCACTTTCAGGCGCATTTAGACAAAAATCAACTGAAACCCCAGACATGTGACCTCCAATGTGACTTCTAAAACCAATCACTTGCACCAGTAATGATTTAGGGATGTCATAGTACTTATACTTACTGTATGCAGTCAATAATTTTGTGTTTTATAATTGTGAGTAATTTGTATCATTTTACAGTGACCTGTTTTCACTTTAACCTTAAAGAGTCGTTTTCTGTTAACTGTCAAAAATGTGAATGTTGTATAACAATATAACATATAAAAATCCAAGGAGGTGAATACTTTTTATAGGCACTGTATTTTTACAGTACCAAGTAGAGCCTTGAATTATTTTCGTTTTTTTGGTGAAATGCCATTTTATTATCCACTACTTCCTCCTTAACCCCAAATATAACAAGCTTATATTATATTAATTTTGATTTTCATTTACCAAAATGAAGTAATTCTGAATTAATACCCGGCTTACCATACAATATCCCAGTTGCTTGTTGCTGCATGTTTTTCTATAATGCTCAAAATTGTGTTATTTTCTACATGTGTATATCTGTATTTTCTTTATGATTCATTATGAATCCAGAATAGAAGGCAAATACATTTATTATCCTGCCAAGTAATTTGTCAAATTCCAGTGCAATAGCGACAGTTTAAAAATTAATGCCCATTGTACATTTCCTATAATATATCTATTTTTATTTGCATTTTGCAAACCTTATTATTACACATTATGGCCCCCACCGTGGGGCAGAAAGACAAATGATCTATGAGAAATCTTCATGCCCGTAATCCATCAGTGCCATTTCCACTCTTTGCACCTAAGAAACACCTGCCAAGGCCAAAAAGATGCATTGGTAGCTTAAAGGTCCCCTTGGCAACGTGAATGACGTGGGCTTTGCCAGTTAGTTGCCCATCTTTCAACTGGACACTGATGACCTCAGGCTGCTGATCTAAAGGATGAAGTGCTGCCTGACTTGAAAGTTAAGCTTCATCTTAAAGGGTCAGTGACCCATTGATTTGATTGCTGCATCGCATTACAGACAATATTTGTTTTTGTCCCAGAAACGTCAATGGCTTATATGCATTATTGGCAATTAAACACAAACAGATGGCATTTTATCAAATCAAATTCACAGTTCTTTTCTATGATAAAAATATTTTGGTAAAAGGGCTACATCATTTGCACACATGTAAAACGATGCAGCTGTTGGTTGATATACCATTTTGAATATTGGCTCAAAATGCAATTTATTACAAATTTTGAAAGTTTTATTTTATCATAAGTGTTGAGAGAGAAGAGGTTAGGAGCACACGCTGATATAGCGCATTGCCGCACCCACCACATGACACATTAGGACCCGAGTGCAGCCATGCAACTGATTGACACCTCAGCACCACACTTAGTTCAGATCAAATGGAACAGTGTGAGTTTTTTATGGTGGCTGAATTTCCAATTCTGCCACCAACCACCTGGTTTTTCTCTGCAGGTTGAAAGGCCTACATGCAGGGCTGGGTGCAGATTTATGTTACACCCAGGGCGGACCAATTGCAGGTTAAGAGTCTTGTTCAAGGGCCCAACAAAGTAGAGTTACTTTTGGCGTTTACGGGATTCGATTACCAGTGCAGATCCCTAGCCTCAGAGCCACCACTCCACCCGTCCTATAAGTGTTGCTTATAGTAAAAAGGTAAAAGCAGGAACCTGCCCTGAAAAGGGTGCCAGTTCATTGCAAGACATGTCCATGTATTCAAATTTACTCACTCAGGGTGAAACGATTAAGAGTTACTCATCAATGTACCATGCTGTTTAATTGTGAAAAGTTCCTATAGTGGTGATCCTTTGGACTTTCTTATTCTTTCTTACATAAACCTAAACCCAAATCCCAGATCCCCATTACAGCCTACATACAGTGGTGTGAAAAACTATTTGCCCCCTTCCTGATTTCTTATTCTTTTGCATGTTTGTCACACAAAATGTTTCTGATCATCAAACACATTTAACCATTAGTCAAATATAACACAAGTAAACACAAAATGCAGTTTTTAAATGATGGTTTTATTATTTAGGAAGAAAAAAATCCAAACCTACATGGCCCTGTGTGAAAAAGTAATTGCCCCCTGAACCTAATAACTGGTTGGGCCACCCTTAGCAGCAATAACTGCAATCAAGCGTTTGCGATAACTTGCAATGAGTCTTTTACAGCGCTCTGGAGGAATTTTGGCCCACTCATCTTTGCAGAATTGTTGTAATTCAGCTTTATTTGAGGGTTTTCTAGCATGAACCGCCTTTTTAAGGTCATGCCATAGCATCTCAATTGGATTCAGGTCAGGACTTTGACTAGGCCACTCCAAAGTCTTCATTTTGTTTTTCTTCAGTCATTCAGAGGTGGATTTGCTGGTGTGTTTTGGGTCATTGTCCTGTTGCAGCACCCAAGATCGCTTCAGCCTGAGTTGACGAACAGATGGCCGGACATTCTCCTTCAGGATTTTTTGGTAGACAGTAGAATCCATGGTTCCATCTATCACAGCAAGCCTTCCAGGTCCTGAAGCAGCAAAACAACCCCAGACCATCACACTACCACCACCATATTTTACTGTTGGTATGATGTTCTTTTTCTGAAATGCTGTGTTCCTTTTACACCAGATGTAACGGGACATTTGGCTTCCAAAAAGTTCAACTTTTGTCTCATCAGTCCACAAGGTATTTCCCCAAAAGTCTTGGCAATCATTGAGATGTTTCTTAGCAAAATTGAGACGAGCCCTAATGTTCTTTTGCTTAACAGTGGTTTGCGTCTTGGAAATCTGCCATGCAGGCCGTTTTTGCCCAGTCTCTTTCTTATGGTGGAGTCGTGAACACTGACCTTAAATGAGGCAAGTGAGGCCTGCAGTTCTTTAGACGTTGTCCTGGGGTCTTTTGTGACCTCTCGGATGAGTCATCTCTGCGCTCTTGGGGTAATTTTGGTTGGCCGGCCACTCCTGGGAAGGTTCACCACTGTTCCATGTTTTTGCCATTTGTGGATAATGGCTCTCACTGTGGTTCGCTGGAGTCCCAAAGCTTTAGAAATGGCTTTATAACCTTTACCAGACTGATAGATCTCAATTACTTCTGTTCTCATTTGTTCCTGAATTTCTTTGGATCTTGGCATGATGTCTAGCTTTTGAGGTGCTTTTGGTCTACTTCTCTGTGTCAGGCAGCTCCTATTGAAGTGATTTCTTGATTGAAACAGGTGTGACAGTAATCAGGCCTGGGGGGGCTACGGAAATTGAACTCAGGTGTGATACACCACAGTTAGGTGATTTTTAACAAGGGGCAATTACTTTTTCACACAGGGCCATGTAGGTTTGGATTTTTTTTCTCCCTAAATAATAAAAGCCATCATTTAAAAACTGCATTTTGTGTTTACTTGTGTTATATTTGACTAATGGTTAAATGTGTTTGATGATCAGAAACATTTTGTGTGACAAACATGCAAAAGAATAAGAAATCAGGAAGGGGGCAAATAGTTTTTCACACCACTGTATGTTTAAACTTACTAGTCTGCTGCAAACCAAAACAAGCAGGAGAGAACTTTTACAAATTTATTCATGCATTATAGATTAGCATTCTCTAAATTACAATTCATAATGTGCCTTAAACAGAAGCAAAGTAACATGTGTGACAAATCATACAAAATACAACCTGGATGGATGGAAGCTCGTCTTGCTAGGAGTCCTGGAATCCATTATTTGTAGATAACCAGGCAATTTATTCATCTCAGTAAGCTAATCGGTCCCTGATTCTGGCATGGAATCAGAGAGACTGAGACAACTGTGCCTAACTGGCTCTAAAATCCGAGTGACCCAAATTTGGTCCTGCTCTTAGGAGTAGGGGTAAAAGACTTTTATCAGGTTTACTCATTTTGATAACTACTCCTAACTTCACCAGGATTTAGGAGAGCTTCTGACCTGTCCTAACCTGTTAGGGGCTCCCAGAAGACAGACAGAGATCAGCACACACATCCCTGGAAAGGTGGAATGTGTTGAAGCGCTGGTCAATGATGGACTTGTAAAAAGATGATCAATTTGACAGAACATTAAACATTAGAACAATCTAGATGATTCAGCCCAACAAAGCTTGCTAGTCCTTCTAATTAAAATATCAAGTCAAGTTATGAAAGTCCCTAAAGTCCAACTGTCTACCACACTACTTGGTAGCTCATTCCAAATGTCTATGGTTCTCTGTGTAAAGAAAAACTTTCTAATATTTGTGCGAAACCTACCCCTAACAAGTTTCCAATTGTGTCCCCGTGTTCTTGATAAACTAATTTTAAAATAACAGTCTCAATCCACTGGACTAATTCCCTTCATAATTTTAAACACTTCAGTCATGTCTCCTCTTAATCTTCTTTTGTTTAAACTGAAAAGGCTCAGCTGTTTTCATCTTTCCTCATAACTCATCCCCTGTAGATCTGTAATCAGCCAAGTCACTCTTCTCTGGACCTTTTCTAACACTGCTATGTCCATTTTGTAGCCTGGGGACCAAAACTACACTCAGTACTCCAGATGAGGCCTCACCAGTGTGTTATAAAGGTTGAGCAGAACCTCCTGTACTCCGCACATCAAGGCGCTATATAACCTGACATTCTGTTAGCCTTCTTAATGGCTTCTGAACACTTCTGACAGAGATAAAATAATACAGTAATCAAAACAATTTTTCAATATTACATGATCCCTCCATATTTGCCACAAAGCCATGTGATGCCAGATGCAATGAAAGTGTTGGTAGTTTTTTGGTCACAAAAAAAATGCAGCTTTGTAACAGCAATAACTTGGGACTGTCACAACCAACCATTTATCGAATTTGGCACCAAACTCTGAATGCCCTTGCAATGTGTGAGGTAATATGTAAGGGGTATTTTAAATATTCACATCACTGCACATGAGGTAATGTTAAAGTATGCTGCATTCATGCAAATCACTAGTTCTCCTGAAGTTGTTGAGCAATTGATGGCACGCACATAAAGATCATTGCCCGAAGGGTGGATGGACATACATATGTAAATCACATGCAGTATCACAATATGAACACACAAGTAGACATGGATGCAAACTGCATTGTAGTAGCCAGCATACAGTACTACTCTGAATGGATGTTTGACAGCCAAATGTCGCACAGGTAAACTGAGCTCTGCATTCCATTAAACCCCTGGAAAATTTGTGTTATACTTTACGAACCTTGGAAGGTTCAAGATGGCAGACAGAGACTTCTGGGGAATTGGGTAAATAGAGCTTTGCAGAAGATAATGGGGGATTACAGAGAGAGGCATGACATGTGACCCTCGGCAACAGTGAAAGAAAGAATGCAACTTCAGAAACAGCGGCCGAATTACAATAGCTAGTGTCAGTGGCTATTATTTTTATGGGGTGTTCCCTGTGGTTATAACAGCGGAAAAAGTGATTCTTCTGAAAGTATGGCTGTGGATTATTCATTATTAAGTAAACTTGCATGTTATCAGAATTTGCTCTCATTTGGTGTGTGTGTGTGTGTTGGTCTTTCCATCTTGGTGCTTATTATAGTATTATTCTTAATGTTGCTACAAAGTGGCAAAAATTACATGCAGCTTAATTAAATATCCTGTCTTATTATTTTTCCTTCTTCTTCTTCTTCTTCTTCTCCTACCATTACATGGAATATTATTATTATTATTTTTGTAGTGAACCTTTAGTGTTAGTACCAAAAAACTACAAAATATCATCATGAGTGCCAGTTTGGAAGCCATAAAATCATGACGTAATTCATTCTCAAACATGAACTCCTACTCCAAGCTTGGAGTGGGTTTAGGACATTTTATAACTATCCTCTCGTCCTGCTCTGGGGTTGGACAACTTCTTATGGTAGTCAGTCTTTTAGTGCAATTCCCTGGAATAATTATATCTATTATAATAATTCTTAGACTGTTCTCTGATCTGCCGTGGCAGCGACTCTGATTTTCTCTATTAGCATGACTTTATGATGATCTTAAGGTTCCTTGATGCACCATTTGGGCCAATGGGAGATTATAGTGTATGGGTAGGATTCTTGTTTAGGCCTGTTTTGACTAATCCCATTTAGGGACAACTTATATCTTGAAACGCCTACCATCTCAGCTTTTTGTTAACTTTCCCTTAGTAGAGTACACTTTACTTTTCCTGGTTCAGACCTAGTATGTGGTAAAAAGGGATGAGTGAACCTTGCTGAATTCTCTTCATCGCAAGCTCTTCAAAAACATGGAAATGCTCAGGAACTTTTGCAAACTTGGGTTAGAGTCAATGAGGAAGGAGAAACTACATTAGATTTGATTGGATTATAATGGTGCTGTGGTCTTTTAAGTGTCCCTGAGAGCTACGGAAGCATCTGCTGACTATGCTGGACTGATTATTGAAGCCAAAAATGTAACCTGAGCTGTGAGGCAAGCAATGCTAGCCACTGCACAGCTGTATCCCCTGGGTTAAAATTAACTGTGAGCCCACAGCACTCAAAGTGCTTTGTTTCTTTCTGCGTCTCCCAAGCTGCTGTCACTACAACTATTGATACCCACTAAGCATTATATACTGGGGTCTGTCTCTGTCACTACCCGATCTGTGCTACATCCCGAGAAGCATAGCATACTTAATCTAGCAATCAAAACACACAGTACAATGAACCTATGCAGGACAACAAAGTGTTTTCTTCATATTCTCCTTATGGTTAGCTAATGTACCACTCACTTTTTAAATGCATGTGGGGTGCAAATCTGGCCAGAGTACCATTTGTGTGGTAACATTATGCGTGTTTGTGTGTATGCCATAAATTATTTAAGCATGTGTAACCTCTCTCTCAGGCACCCCTCTCTGCGTTGTGATTTATTTATTACTTTATTTTGGATGCCAGACAGAGGCCATAGAATAATTTATCCTTCTCTCCTGTGAGTTTATTTTACCGGCTGTAACATAAAATGTGAAAAAAGTGTCTCAGTTCTTGGACACCCTTACAGCAGCCATCACAGAACTGTAACATCATTGTAAAGAAACAAATAAACTTTTAAACAAAATACCTATAACGTAAAATGTGAAAAAGGGCCTCAGTACTTGGACACCCTGCAACACAAAGTACATCTACATTGACATATTTACACAATAACTATTACTAAATTAACACATTAAACACTACAAGAAACCAAAAGAAAACCCCTCACCTTATAGCAGCCATCACAGAACTGACAGTGTGCCCAATCTCACCTGTTTTTCCATTCTTTCACAAAGCCCTACCCACCTGGCAGGGGTGTTGATGCTAACCATCACCAAATTCTGTAAAGGCACCATTTATCACTAAAATAAAAAAGGAAACTTAAAGAAATATATCCCTGGGCTTTCTTTTATTAGCTCTTACAATCTAACAGTGTTGTGCAGATTCACACCTCAGAAGAACTCACTCAAAGTTCAGTTCACACAGATTAAAATGAATACATTCACGTTCATAGTTTACCATTTCAATTTTGAATTAGTTCATGTTTTGTTCATTTTGTATGTTTTAAGGTGTGAGAATAAATGACACAAGTTTACTTTTTTCAATGTTTCATGTCTTATATTAGGCTATTACAGTGTTCTTGAATAAAATACAATAATTATGAAGACTTTTATTATTTAAATACACTTTATTGAGTTATACCCAGCAACAAACATGTACAACGATATATGCTAATATCCTCCAGGTCAAAAAAGAAATTAATACATGCAAGTATACATATAAATTACCGCTCTATTTCCAATGGTGTGACACAAATGGTGGCTGTGGAACCAGCGTGTAGGTGAGCTAACTTATGCTGCCGGTCAAAATTTGTGTCACATATTGCATGACCAATGAGGAAAAACATAAAGTGGCCTCACGAAGTACAACGTTTTCCTAAAAGCGAAAGTGGAGCTTCACTGCTTGCTTTGATTTGATGTTATTTTTTCTGAATACAAATAAATGGCAAAAAATTTGTATGAAATAAATATTTGTAAGAATCCACTATTTGTGCTTATCCGAATACAGATTCGGCTCCAACCCTACATTACAAGGTATGGGAAAACGTTTAATCTGGACCTAAACCAGATCCAGAATGTCACATCAAACTGAACGAGCTCACGTTCATGTTCTTCACTTGCAAATATGTTATGTTTAGTTCACCGTTCTTAGAAAAATGTGCTTGTTCAATCAACGCACTCTTTTGAACTAGTTCATGCACAACACTGCAATCTATTAAAAATAAACTATATATACTGGATGAATGTACGGAAATTGAATGCTATATAACCTCCGTTACATGAAGAAGATCACAAAGTATGAGGTAGGCTATGCTTACAGTACGCATGCGTGAAAGTTTAGCACAAGCATAACACAAATCTAGCAGGTAGCGCAAATTGGCCAATGATATCCCTATCCAATATGGCTGCTACAGCACACACTGGCCTCACAAAGCATCATGGGGCACTGGAAAAAAAAAAAAGTTAATTGAAGCTGGACACATATTGAATTTTTAGGAAAAAAAATTAAAAGAACAAAGTCACAGGCAAAACCAGCAAATTTGCTTCAATGAATGCCTTGACAAATTTTGCCGATTAATACCAGTGGTGAGTAGAACAAGTTACTAAATACATTTTTATAATTAATATCATTTGTAAAATAAGAAAGCAAGTCCCTCTATCACATGCATAGCTTTGGGATGACAGAAGAAACAAGAGCAACTGACATGGACTGACAGACCAACAGAGAGCATGTAAAACTACTGTACACACAGATGGTGGCCAGTGGCAGAAATTAATTTGAGATTTACGTAGCTGTGGGATGGCATTGATGCCACTGTGTCAGCATTTTTAGAGCATGTCACAGATAAGTGTCCATCCATGTTTTAACCTGCTTATCCAGTACAGCTACGTCAGGTAGCTGGTGTTTATCCTGGTAAAACTAGGTGCAAGGTGGGATCAAACCCTCCATGAGGGTACAACACAATGGTGAATCTCTGTACGCTTACTCAGATGGGGTCAATTTAGTGTCCCCAATCAAACTAAAATGCCTGTAATTGAGATGATGGAGATAAACCAGAGCACTCCCTACACCAACACAGGGCGAACATTCAGACTCCTTATAGACCAAGCTATGGTTTGCAGTCGGCATTCTGGAGCTGTGAGGTAACAATGGTAACCACTGCATACTGCTCCACATCTCAAGATAAATATATATATATATAAAAAAAATGATGCAGAGCACATAATGCCGTTTTTAGTGTTAGCGATTATAATACAGTTACCAATCCCACCACTTAATAACTGACTTGAAATTCATTGAATTTTAAACAAATGAAGTGTGCATCTGATAAATTCCTAACACAACGAAACAGCACTCTTATGAACAGCCTGAATGCTTCTATAATTGAGGCTCATTTTGTATAAATTACAGACAAATTAAATGGTTTGGCTGCATGCCATGTTCAGATTCATATCGGCTTACACTATAGTGAACTCATTTGCTGCTTCATCTGATACATTTTTACATTATGAAAATCACTCTTCTTGAAAACTGTAAAATAATCCATTGCTGACGGAATTGTCAGTCAAAAGGATGTTTGAGGCTTTATCGTGGTCCACTTTATTCTGAAATGGACGTACGATTGAGAGAATGGAATAAGAAATGTGAAGTCATTTACAGTATTTGGGAGTCGTGGTACAAACACCTCTGCACTACTTTTTGGAAACTCAGTGTCTGACATTGTGATGAGAGAGGTCTGCATTATTTTTAGATAAATAAATAAAAACGGTGCCGCTTGGGCTCCATGGGCGAGCTCAGGCATCTCCAGGACTTTTAATGGGGTGACTGTGGCTGATCGTGGTAGCATGAGAGTACGAGATTGGTTCCAGTTGCCTCATTTACTTTCCGCGCGTCATAATTGAGACACCATGTCCACGGAGAATAACCTGAGCAGGATAGGGGAGATCAGAGAAAAACGAAAAACACACAAAACAAAACACACACACTGTGAACAACAACAACACCCACCACCATCACCACACACATGAATGGAAAGGAGAGGAGAAAGAAGGCAGAATCACAGAGTTAAAGCCAGTGTGGGGATGGGAAGCAGGAGGGCGGTAGCCAATGTGGAGAAGTGAGCGATCGGAGGGGAAAACCGAGGAGAAGAGGAGTGTGGAGTGACAATGGTGGAACAATCAGGTTGATTTATGTCCCATTGTCATCCTAAGTGAACATAAATCTGATGCAACTAAATAGCAGGGCTGGGATCAAGAGAGCTATTTGGTGTTTTCTGTCTTGTAGTTAGTTATTATGCATTCTTTTATATTTACCTTATTCACAGAAATGTGTGATGAAATTATCATCCATATGTGTGTCATATTTTCATTTCCAGTGTATTTTTACATGAAAATAGATACTGTGTAGAATATCGGTTTGGATGGCATCCAGTTGCAGAGTTTATCTTGACCCTTACAGTGTGATAACTATCACTCTGAAAAGAGCGTTTTCTTTAGACAGTTGGCAATGAGTTAAAACCACTAACTATCCAAAGTGACTGGATTGATTTATACTCTGGGACGCACAGCCAAGTCCCTTAATATAAGTCGTGAAACAGGAAATTAATTTGGCAGATCGGCCTTTTTGCATTAAATTCCATATGAAATACTTGTCACACAAAGCAGCACCACAATATAGCAAAATGATAGGCAGCGTTTAGTGTTTTTTAATCACTGAAGGCACAGGAAAATGTGGCAAAACAAAAGTAAATATTGTGATAGGTTTTCTGGGAGATCTGATAGCTTTTCTGGGAGATTTCACACACCATTGCAATGGTTTAGAGTTTGTAAGACTTTTATGTTAATCGATAGGAAAAAAACTGACGAAGCTAAAGAAATATGGCAATTTACACTGATCAGCCACAACATTAAAAGAACTGACAGGTGAAGTAAATAATATTGATTATCTCATTCCCATGTCATCTAACAAAGGGTTGGATATATTAGGCAGTAAGCAAGCAGTCAGTTCTTGAAGGTGATGTGTTGGAAAAAGGACAAAAAAGTGCAAGCGTAAGGATTTGAGCATATTTGACAAGGGCCAAATTGTAATGGCTAGACAATTGCATCAGAGCTTCTCCATAACAGCAGGTCTTGTGGAGTGTCCCCAGTATGCCATGGCTAGTAACTAACACAAGGGAATGAAGAAAGGACAACCGGCTACAGGGTCATGTTCACCCATGGTTCATTGATGCCATTGGAGAGTGAAGGCTACCCTGTCTGGTCTAATTACAAACTACTGTAGCAAAAATTGCTGAAAAACTAACTATTGTCCATGAGAGGAATGGTGTTCGAACACACTGTGCATCACAACTTGCTGTGCAGCCACAGATTGCTTAGAGTGCCCACACAGACCCCTCTTGACTGCCAAAACTGTCTACAATGGGCATGTGAGTGTCAGAACTGGACTATAGAGCAACGGGAGAAGGTGGCCTGGTCTGATGCATCATGTTTTCAATCTAGATCAGGGGCTCTCAAACTCGGTCCTGGGGACCCTCTGTGGCTGCAGGTTTTTCTTCCAACCAGATTTTCAATCAGTAATAATAACTGATCTAATTTAATTAGCTGGTCTTTTTTCTCTTGTATTATTCTACAGTATATTCAGAAAAGCACAAAAGTATGATTTTTACATGTATGAAATATTTAGAAGCATTTCTACTTTTTTAATACCCATAAATGCTTAACTACTTTTTTCTATTATTTTTACCTTTTTATTTGTAGTTTGCATCTTTCATTTTATCCTAATAATGATAATTAAAAAGAAGCAAAGCAGACTTCAGGGGAAACAACACTGAAAGATGAAAGGCTGCAACTTCTTTAGCATCAGACCCACTAGTTAGTAAATAATGAATTAAATAACCAGAAAACTTGGAAAAGAACAATGGAAATCAGGATCAAAATATTGTTAAAAAGTAAAAAATATATTTCCCATATAACTGTTCAGTACATTTTAATAAAAAATGTACCAAACTTAGTTATGTAATTTTTACATTGTCTCCAAAACAGAGAAACTGGGTAATAACAGATCACTTCATTAGGCTAGCAGTCCATTTAAAAACAGATGTTGGTTGGAACAAAAACCTGCAGCCACAGTGGGTCCCCAGGACCGAGACTGGGAACCATTGATCTAGATCATGTGGGCGACTGAGTATGTGTGCGTCGTTTATCTGGGAAAGAGGACTGCAGGATCTCCTGCAGAGGTGGTACAAAACTCTTGGCAAGATTCTGGTATTCATGTGAATATTGTTTTGACAAATACCACCCACCAAAAGATTGTTGCAGACCACATACACCCCTTCATGGCAATAGTATTCCCTAGCCACACTTGAAATGGTTTGAGGGACATGACAAAAGTGTTCATTTGACCTCCAAGTTCCCCAGATCTCAATTACGACTGAGCATCTGTGGAATGTGCTAAAAAACAATTGTGATCCATGGAGGCCCAACTTCTCAACATACAGTTTTTAAAGGATCAGCTGCTAAAGTCTTCGTGCCAGACACCATAGGACACCTTCAGAGGCCTTGTGAAGTCCACTCACCAACAGCTCAAAGGTGTTTTGTTGGCATGAGAGGAACCTACACAATGTTAGGCAGGTAGTTTTGTATTTCTGAGGTAACCATCTAACTCTGTGAAGAGGATTACTTGTGTTTTGTCTTGTGTATTGTATTTGCCCCATTTTTTGATGATCATTGCATGCCAAACCTATTTTTTTGCACTCTCTGAATTGCCCATATCCATTTGTTTTCTACATGTATTTTTGTGGAGTTTTTTGTCTTCTTAGAGAGTCAAGGCTACGAGGTCTACTAAAGCACACATCAAATTAAAAAGATTTGGGGATCCATCTTATATATTGTGCAGCATGAACAAGAAGTCTATATAGACTGATCTCGTAGAGTTCCAAAACCGGGACTGATGGCAAGTAAACACAACCAGCTTTTATAGTGGTGGAAGAGGAAGGGCATGTTTGTAGGAAGGAAGTGGTGTGAGGTCATCTGAGGATGCCGGTAGTGATATCATCAGCTGGGCCAGAAGTGAAGGTCAGGGTCAGACAGAAGTGATTGGTTTATGTGGTCTTTTCTTCTAGAGCTCTGTAAAGAGAGGAGACAAGGCATTAATACTCATCGCCATTCCCTTGTCTTGCGTCTCAGTGCACCGATTTGAGCCCTTTGACTGCATCCCAAGCACATGTGTGACAGGATTTATCAACAAACAGGGCCTGTTAAAGCCCATTACATAAGCCCAATATATATTTTTTTGCAGAAAATCTTTAATTATGCTGTATCTTTGAAATGTTACTAAAATCTCTGTACATTTTTCACATAAAACTTAACTTTTTTGTCAAAGGCTTTCTTCATCATAGTCTTGTTAAAGTATGATTGAAGTCTCATTAAAGGTTTTTACAAGTTGCATATAAAATGCATTATTTCCCCATAACACATCTAGTGTCATCTTATTGGCCCTTTCTAATATTAGCACCACTGCACCCCTAGCATTAACATGTGCTTTCAGTTAAAAAGCCAGGTGTAAAGGCAGTTCTGAAAGCTAAAGGGGGTACAACCTGGTACTCGCAAGGTGTGCCTAATAAGTGGCCAGTGAGCGTACTGTATACATCTTTATATATACACCAGTAAGGGCGCACTGCATGATAACGTGCAGTGAATACACTTGACTTATAGTTTTCATCCTCTTTCTCTGTACGTTTACCATACGTTTGCTCAAAGGTTGATGCACTTGATGCTTCATGAGCATCTCTTCTTTTCTCGACCCTAGCGGCCCACTTCTTCTCTTCTTCCGCTAGTACCTTTTCGATTTAAAATTGATTAAGTCAGTGTTAGTACGTTTTCTTTAATTTTTCACTTACACTGGCACTTAAGTCTTCAATCTGCCTCATGAATGATTTAAGATATGAAGAGGTAGAAGAAGTGATGGTGTAGGTGGTAAGGATGAGAACGGCACCCGTACACATGCGCCGCACGGCTGTCCTGCAGCCAAGAGTTTATACTACAATAAAATAAAATAAAAAATTAAAAGAGGAATAACCTTGGAGGTCAATTATCACCCCCGAACGTGAATAGTGGATGTCACGTAGTATATGTGTACCAAATTTCAGGTCAATAGTTCAAACAGTTTGCAAGCTACAGGTGATTTAAAATCCTGGACAGACAAACGAACAGCCACAGTTGCGTATTATATAAGAAGATTATTATTAAAAATGGAAGAGGTTCTGTTGCATATTATTCCTCGTTTGGATAAACTTTCTAAATCCCTTTCTGGTGTTGTTATTTTCTTTAACAGGTAGGCCATAGCATCAGGTTTTGTTTCAATATTTTGAACATCTTTCCGCACTTGATTTCTTATTGTGGTTTCCCCCACCTGCTTTGTTTTGATCATTTGGCTCTTTTTTGCTGTTTTCTCACTTACATGATTCTCATCTCACATTATCATCTCACCCACAACAATCCTTGGAGACTTAGTGTTGTTGTAATATCTTACTTTCCTTTAAATGTTTTTTTCCTAAACGCGTCAGCTTGATTGCTCAGCCAACCTGGACATTATGGTCAGGCCCTGGGATTTTGTTTTTTTTTTAGGTACGCGTATTATTTGTAATTTTGTAATTCATATTTATGCATATTTGCACATTGGTTTTTATTTTGATTTGTTACATTTTAGGTTAACTAGTAAAAGTATTCATTTACCATATTTTAGCTGTAATAGGTCACTTACAGTATGTGAAATAATAGTCTGTTACTTAAATCATTTCCTTTATCCTTTTTAAACTTTTCTTCCTGTCTTCTCAATGGTTGTTGGGTACATATTTTACAACAATTTTTTGCCTTAAGTTGTTTGAACTGCGGAAAATAAAATGTGACACTGTTTTTTTTTAATTCACAACTGTTAATAAGTAGAAGTTTCATACCATCTTATCAGGATTGCCATTTTTGTTAGTTTATTAACTACTTTTTGATGAGTTAGCATCTGTCAATGCCACGGTGACTCATCCCAGCAGCCTCTGGGAGTACGTAGCACGTAACGTCATTCAAAACGGCAACACAAAGCTTGGCTCAAAGGTTCCCTGAGCATCCGATATTCAATTCTATTTCACAGCTGTTTTCTCTAACCGACTCACATGTTTTTCAAACAAATAATTTTTTTCTGGCTTTAGATTTGAGTTTTGTGTTAGCATTCGTGTTTTTTGACAATCGTTCGGCAGCCATTTTGGTCTTGATATGTGCCTGGTTATCTTTTTCTTCTGATACCATTTTCAAATTTTCACTGTCCCACCCGTCATCAGTACAAATATTTTACAACAGCAAAGTCTCATGTTTAAAGTAGCCAGTAAGGCATTTTGCATTTTTAGCTGAGAGCCCTCTGCTTTAGTCACCCGTTTTCACTGCCAAACGCGCCAAGTAAGCATGATAGAAGCAAGATTCAAAGCCAGAGTGCAGGATTAAAGACTGTGCCACCATACCACCATCCCTGAAACAATAATAAGGCCTAGAAACACTTCAGACAGCTTAGAATATTCATATAAAGAGAAAAATTGGCAGCAGATTTTGGAAGAAAATCAAGTAATAGCTGGTGCTAAAATACATTCATCACATTTATTGATAATGCGTAGTCTTGGCTCAAATTTTTCATAACTAGGAAACTACAGGGAGCTCGACTGAATGGGTGTTTTGTTTGCTAATTCACATGTTTAAGTATCCTTTAACACTTGCTTTTAACAGCCTCACAAACAAAGAAATGTGTCCAATATGTAATGAATCCCAGGGCTCCAACATTACGAGCTGAGATAAATTCAAACCAGAACTAGAGCGACACCACGGTTGAAACAGTCAAATTTAAATCTGACCTTTGACATAAACTTGCTTGGACGGTGTTGACAGTTTTACAAGGCTTGATTCATATTGCTAGAAAGCAAATTATTTTGATCTCACTTTGAAAATCATTTGGGTGAGAAGGCTGGTCCTGTGTTGGTACGTTTAATTGTGTAAAATACAAAATGCACTGTGTTTTCACCTGTGGGTGTAACTTTTTGGATTCATTTTGAGCTTTTAAGTGTTCGCTCCATTGTGCTTTCATTGTCAGAGCAAGCGAAAGTGCTTTGTAACAAGCAAGACCAAATTTATGATCAGCTGCTCCGTGTTTATTTGTCTACACATTAATTCCTACCATATGCACAAATTGTGCGTAGAAAATAGGCAGTGTCTCATATGCAGAGTTGAAAACAGATACAAGAGGTTTTTTTTTTTGGAGATTAAAAAATTCCCATTGCATGCTATTAAGCAGGATTAGGGACAGCTGACCTCTTCTTGCCAAGTGCAACTGTGGAAAGGTAATCAATGCGAATGGGTGATCAGTAGAGCCTCATGGGAATTTTATCAGAATACAAAGCAGAACATGCACATCCATGTGAAAGTGATGATTTATTTCTGTTAGCACCCAATGAATGCCTCATCAGAGTGTATTTTTAACCACTCTCAGGCTGTAGGATTTGAAATGGACCGTTGACCATCTGTTAAAAATTTATTATCTGCAGCCCAGGATATCTCGACAGCACATCCCATTCGGGACTTGCTTGGGAAATAATTGCAGCAAATGTGTACTTACCACTGGACCACCATGGACGTGACTTCACACGTTGCTGAGTTCTGCGATTGACATTCTTATGGGGTTGTTTCTTGAAAACACAATCAGCTGATGCTCATCATTCATTTCCACTTTTGTTACTTTTCTTATGAACCCTGGTTTTATTTGTTTTTGTCATCCTTTATAAAATCTGTCAGGTAGACTTCCAAGGTCCTCTAAGTGTCTTTCAGTGATGTACTTCTTATCCTTCCTTTTTATCGTACTTTATAATATCTTGTGATGGTACAGTATGAAATAAAAACAATTGACTGAGTCCAAGGGTGTGCTGTGGTGCAGTTGTTACCACTACTGTCTAAATGATCCATCATCTCATTTTTGAAAGCTTTGCCTGTAATTGTCAGTGTGGAGTCTGTATGTTCTTCCTGTGCCTTTATGGAGTTTTTCTTCCACATCCCCTTAGCCATACAGGTGAGGTTCATCCGACCCTCCACCGTAATCTTGTTAGGAACCTTTGATGGTATGTACTGGTAAATGCACTATAGGAAATAAAGATGAATTGACTGAGTTCAAGGGTGTGCTGTGGTGTAGCTGTTTACCACTACTGTCTAAAAGATCATTCATCTCGTTTTCGAAAGCTTTGCCTGTAATGGTCAGTGTGGAGTCTGTATGTTCTTCCAGTGCCTGTATGGAGTTTGTCTCCCACATCCCCTAAAACTTACAGATGAGAATCATCTGACATACCACTGTAATCTTATTAGTAACCATTTCATGGTATGTACTGGTAAATACACTATAGGAAATAAAGATGAATTGACTGAGTTCAAGGGTGTGCTGTGGTGTAGCTGTTTACCACTACTGTCTAAAAGATCATTCATCTCGTTTTCGAAAGCTTTGCCTGTAATGGTCAGTGTGGACTCTGTATGTTCTTCCAGTGCCTGTATGGAGTTTGTCTCCCACATCCCTAAAACTTACAGATGAGAATCATCTGACATACCACTGTAATCTTATTAGTAACCATTTCATGGTATGTACTGTAAATACACTATAGGAAATAAAGATGAATTGACTGAGTTCAAGGGTGTGCTGTGGTGTAGCTGTTTACCACTAGTGTAATGGTCAGTGTGGAGTCCTGCCTGTATGGAGTTTGTCTCCCACATCCCCTAAAACTTACAGATGAGAATCATCTGACATACCACTGTAATCTTATTAGTAACCATTTCATGGTATGTACTGGTACACTATAGGAAATAAAGATGAATTGACTGAGTTCAAGGGTGTGCTGTGGTGTCTGTTTACCACTACTGTCTAAAAGATCATTCATCTCGTTTTCGAAAGCTTTGCCTGTAATGGTCAGTGTGGACTCTGTATGTTCTTCCAGTGCCTGTATGGAGTTTTTCTCCCACATCCCCTAAGACTTACAGATGAGAATCATCTGACATACCACTGTAATCTTATTAGTAACCATTTCATGGTATGTACTGGTAAATGCACTATAGGAAATAAGGATGAATTGACTGAGTTCAAGGGTGTGCTGTGTTGCAGGTGTTTACCACTACTGTCTAAAAGATCATTCATCTCGTTTTCGAAAGCTTTGCCTGTAATGGTCAGTGTGGACTCTGTATGTTCTTCCTATGCCTGTATGGAGTTTTTCTTCCACATCTCCTTAGCCATACAGGTGAGGTTCATCAGACCCTCTACCATAATCTTGCTAGGAAACCTTTGATGGTATGTACTGGTAAATGCACTATAGGAAATAAAGATCAATTAACTGAGTTCAAGGGTGTGCTGAGGTGCAGTAAATCACACAACTGTCACATTGACTCATCATTTTTACCATGTCAGGTAATTGTTGGTGCAGAATTTGCATTATTACATTGGAACAATATAGATGAGAAGAGGACATTCAACCCAATAAAGCTTGCCGGTCCTACTCACTCAATTCTTCTAAAATAACATCAAGTCGAGTTTTGAAGGTCCCTTAAATTCTACTGTCTACCACGCTGCTTGGTGAATTATTCCATGTGTCTATGTTCTCCCTGTGCCTGTGGGGGGATTTCTTCCTACATCCCCAAAGACATGTAGGTTATGTTAAAAGGCGAGCATGTACATATCTCACCCGATGATGGACAGATACTTTTTCCAGGATTCCTGACAACCCTGAATTGGATGACATGTGTTTAAGAATGTTATGTTATAACTGAATTCATTTATTATGGTGATATGTACTATGAGAACTTGAGTCGCAATATTATTGTGACGAGTGAAATAGATAAGGAGATTAATGGAGGTGTTGTTATGCAGTATGGTAGGGACCAAGTGAAAGAACATTTATACTCCTAAACCGGATGGACACTGACAGCTGTTGACAGAGGATGCTCGCCCTGGTGGCTTTGTACTACAATATGTACATCCATGCAAGAAAGCTGCTAAAAAAATGTATGTCATGCAGATCTTCACAAAATCTTATACGAAAGTATAAACAGGCTTTGAGAGAGAGGGCTCAGGTGAGTGCTCTGCTTTGCTTTACTTACCCTGTGAGAACAGCTTAGTGTAGCTCCCCTTTATGTTCTGCTCTAGGGAAGCTGTCTCTGAGGGTCCCTGTAATCCAGACATTGTGGCTGAGCACCAGCCCACAACGCAAAATGTGTGACCTGGGATGGATCATGGTGTGGTTCCACAAAAATTCAAGTTGCACAAAACACTTGGAATCGTGGTCAAAAAGCCAGGTGGATGTTGCAATAATGAAGACAAAGAGATCAAGATGCCAACACCAGAGAGCAACAGGAGCAGATTTGCTATGAAACTAATGAAATTTAAGCTATGGGGTCCCTAATCCTGGAGAAGCCCCAGAAGCAAGTATAATTTTCATCCCTTCATAACTCAAAAATTATAAGGTGTAGGATATATTTATTCACAGTTGTGACTTTGACATAATCAGTTACAGTAATTTTAATCAAAATCTGAGCTGTAGTGACAATGTTTTTAAAAACTTTGTGATGCTCTGTCATGGATCACTCCTACTGGAGAAGATAACAGTTGTTACCCTGACCACATTGCTGGTTATGAAGGGGCTCCTATAACAGTTCAAGCTTCAGGGCCCACAAAACGGCAACAAAGCAAAAATCACAGTTGAGGGCAAAACAAAATTCAAAACCTGACACTAGGGCCTACTTGAAAAGAAATCAAACTGACACTGAGTTCTCTGGAGTTTTGTTGTGTGAATCCACCAAGGAATAGCAAGTGAAGAAAGTGCTGGCCTTATTATATTGTCTAATCCCATGTTGTCACTAGTGAGACCAAATTGGCCACATAATAATAGTCAGAACACCGCGTAAATAATGAAAACAAGACAAGTCGAAACCAAAAATCTAAATCATAAAAATAAAATTGTAAAAAAAAAAACAGAATTAGACTAAAATTGTATGTATATAAAGCTCAAATAATACTGAAATATGCGCATAACAGAAATGATTGCTAAATAATTTGAAAGTTAAATTAGACACTGACAGACATGATTGGGGAAATATGGAATAAACTATCAAGTCATCTAGATTTAGCAGAAACCTCAGTAACCCTTAAGCGATATCTGGATCAGATATTTGGAAATCTTAGTTGTTAGCTAAATATTGGTTTCATGGTGTAAAGGTTTAATGGGATGGTCTCCTCTTATGTGTCAAATGTCTTATATTTTTATCATTTGTATGCTTTACAGAACTAGTGTAACCTATGAGACTACAGCACTGGACTACAAATACAATTTTATGCCCTTTTTATTAAAGTAAAATTCATGACAAGACGGACAGATTTAACTTCATTATTTTGAGAGTTTCGTGTTTGAACCCAATATGTTGCCTTTGATGTCTTCCAGAAATAGATCTTATCACTATCTGTTCTCATTTTAGCATGCCTGAGAGTGTTGGAGTCCTTAATTTGAGGCTGGATATCCATGAGGTTAAGAGTAATCTCTACTGGGACTGAAGCACAGATGTGCCAGCTAAAACATGCATTGCATAAATTACAATATTTGTCTATTCCTACAACATCGGATTAGTCGGAGGTGTGTTCAAGAAATGAGGGTGACGGTTATCTATGCCTTCTGCTTAATTCTATTTCTTTCACGGGGGAATTGATTGGATCTGAAAATAAAGAAAACACCATCTAACAACCTTGAGCTCTCATTGTTTCGTTTTCACTTTTAAAAATGCCAGAAGATTAGCATGTGTCTCTCAGACAGACAATATTCCTGCAGACGTATTTTGTGATATGATGAGGTCAGTTGGTAGAGTGGTCCTGGGTGGTAATATGCTTCTAAACACTCCTAGCCTTTATAACGTGCATCATTTTCTCAATTCTCAATCTTAATGCCTGAAAGGTTTAACTATTAAACTTAGAAACACCCTGGCAGGACTGACGTCCACTTTTAATTTGAGTCTCGGAAGATCTAAACCAATGAGATTTTTGAGTCCCTCATTAAAGATAAAACAAAAGGTGTCTTCTTTTCAAGTAAGAAAAATGAGAAAAGAATTATATAAAGGAACCTTGATTAAAAATGTGTATTTTCGTTCATACGCTCTGTCTTTTCATTTCTCAGAGCCTAGCTGCTTCAACAGTAGCTTAGTAAGTTTCATATATTGAATCATGATGCTTGACTGTTATAATTTAAAAGGGAAAGCTACATTTCACTTGTGAAAAATGATAATGTGCAGCTGTGATTAAGGGCATTGTGTGGGCTGCATATTATTATCCACTCATCATTCTAAATTCAGTCAGGGGCCCAGTGTCTGTCCGGGACACAAGGTGGGATTAACTATGACAGGACACCAGTCCATTTCTGGACCATTTATTTATATTGGAACAATATCCAGACACCACTTAACCTAATCTGTATATTTATTGGATGTGGAAAGAAACTGGAGCACCCACAAAGGCAAAGGGAGAACATGCAGACTCCACATAGGCAGTGATCTCACTGCAGTTTGAAACTGGACGTCATGATTCCGTTGTCTATTGCATAAGTGTTCGTTGTTTTCAGTTTTATTCCATTTCCCTTCATACCGTAATCTTTTGCAGCTATATTTGGTCAACACACAGGCCTTCCTCAAGCCTTTATCTGCACTTGTGACAACACCCTGATCATAAGTAGGCTGCATGCTCGCAATCCATTGTCCTCGTACCTTTATAATTTCTTGTATATCATCTATGATATCAGGTGAATCAGGAGTATGGAAACTAGCTATTGCCTCATGATTAATTTGGTTCCTGTACAACCGAGATGAAAGCTAGGTTAACACAGCCAGTAGTAAGTCAGACTCGCTCCCAGTGTGTGTGGGGCTCCACTGGGTCTCATTTGGCTTCCCTTCGTCACCGATTCTTTTCATCATTTTTATTAACAGAATTTCTAGGTGCAGACAATGAATAGAGAGTGTCCAGTTTTGGTGGCCTCAGGATTACATCTCTGCTTTTTGTGCATGATGGTTGGATTCATTGTGCTGTAACTTTAGACACTCACTGAGGCAATTGTGAAGTGGCCAAGGGGAGGGTCAGCACCTCCAAATCCGAAAGCTATGGCTCTCAGGTGGAGAAGGGCGGAGTGCCCTCTCCAGGTTGGAGTGAGGTGCTACCTCAAGCGGTGCAGTTTAAGTATCTCTGGATTTTCTTCCCAAGTGAAGGAAGGAAGAGAGGGAGATCAACAGTGAGATCAAAGCAGCATCTGCTGTCATGCGGACATTATACCGGTCAGTCATGATAAAGAGAAATGTGAACTGAAAGGCAAAGCTTTTGATTTAATGGTCGAGCTGTTTTCCTACCATAACCTAACGGTCCAAGCTTTGGGTAGTAACCGAAAGAACTAGATCATGGATACAAGTGACAGAAATTAGTTTCCTTCTCAAGGTGACTGGGCCTTGGAGATAGAATGAGAAATGCAGATATTTGGGAGGAGCTCAAAGTACAGCTGCTGCTTCTCTGCATTGAAAGGAGCCAGTGGAGGTGGTCCGGGCATCTAATTAGGAAACCTCGATGACACTTCACACAGGATGGGTTTTCAGGCACATTCAACCGGGAGGAAACCTTGGAGCAGACCAAGGAACAGATTATATCTCTCGGCTGGCCTGGGAACGCCTCCACATTTCCCTAGAGAAGTGGGAGAAGATGGATGGGATGTCTAGGAGTCATTGCTTAGACTGCTACCACTGCAACCTGAACCCAGATAAGTGGCAGAAAATGGATAGATGGATGGATGGATGCATATCATTCACCCTTACCTCTGGAAAAAATGGTATTGAGTGAATACAAAAAACTGTATTAATGAGTAATCTAAGTATCATATCAGTATATAGTATGCACCAAATTGTAGAGCTATTCTTAATTGCTTTTCCAAATTTACAGTATCTCGGTTGTGGAAATGAAGGAATAAATCATGGCTGCCATGTCAGCAATTAACAGTAACTACAAAGGTCCTGGAATTAATGAGAGAACAATACTGACACATGCCGTGTAATATGAGTGATATAGTGCATACTGAGCATTTGTAAGGATGAGAAAGAACCCTGAGAATTTATTTAAAAATTGGTTTAAACTACACTAAAATATGACACTTAGGAAAGTGAATAATACATTTTTCAATTCTTTATGAATCACCCATTAGAGAAAATATTTAGAAAATGAAAAATATTCATGAGTCACTGTTACAAATGAAATTCAAGATGGGCGTCCTTTATTAACACAAAGTGGTGGGGCTTCACCGTGTGAGAAGCTGAGTTCTACACTATCAAGAATTGAACAGAATGGTTTTCTTTATCAGCTAGGTTCATTTACCTAACAATTTTTATTTACTTAACAATATTTAAATATGTACTACTTAACACCAATCAGCACACAGATAAATGGTGTATTCTTTAAAGATCCCTATGCGATTAATTATTATCCCAAGGTCCTAAAATAGTAAAACATTTAAAAGTCTTGACTTATCTGGTTCATGGAAATAAGAAGTGTGTTCCACTGTGGCAACCCCTAATGGGAGCAGCCGAAAGAAGAAGAAATGTAAATTGTACAAAATAAAAAGTTAAAATGATACATTATCTCATTTCTAATTTAATGTTGCTGGAACAGATAATTTCAAGATGTCCAAGTTTAACAGGCAGGCAGTTTCAAGAACTTTAAGAATTCATACATACAGCAAGTTTTTCCCTTACACACCCTAAATTAATAGGGGGAAAAGGGAAACCTTGTCAACCTCCTGTTTCAATTTGACAAACTAAAGTCATTTCTCTCATCTTTTGCATAACTACTGTATAATATAAGAAAAGTTTCCATGAGAGGCCACTAAGACCAGCAGAATTTCTCCTTCCCTGCACCCTCAAACTTTGCAGTCGTCATCAAGACAAGATTAGAAGGCCCCATGTGTATTTCGTAATACCTCAGACATTATTCATGTAAACATTGTGAAGAGATGCTTTTAAACTTTCTTAATTAACTACCACAATGGAAATAGCTATATTTATTCCAGACGTATGTAAAATCTAAAGGCATTTTGTTGTTGAGTAAAACAAAAAAAATCTATTAGTTTCTTCATAGGTGGCACATAGAACTGAAAATTCTTTGTCAGCTGCTTGATTACTCAACTAAGTTAGATCTTGCAGGACTTGTCACAATCAAACATCACAGATTCCATTTGAATTTACTAAATACAACCAAATACACATCAATAAAAATCCATACGTATAAAGAAAGTATACCGAAATAAATACTGCAAAATATGAGAATTAAAAATAGAACATCATGAAGCTGTAGCACTGTCCTTATTTAGGATGTGGATTAACTGTGGACAGAGGTTTCCTTTCAGTCTCTCTAAAGTGGTCTTCAAGTAGCGATAGAGTTTAACCTCCGTTTTTGGGAGGGCTGCTGTCTGTAATGTTTTTTATTGCCCTGGTCTGACATTACTTAATGTTGATGTCCCTGTCTAGATAGATAGATAGATAAAAGGCACAATATAATAGATTTTAAGATTTTAATTTAATAGATTTTAATTTTAAGAATTTTTTTTTCTACAAATTTCATAGGTGTTTATAATGTATTTTTCATTTGGATGTATGCTTCCTTAATTGCACTGTTCAGTGTCAAACACAGCTAACTCTTATATTATTCCCTTTCATATTGAAGAAATAAGCTATGGTATAGAACAAATTGTGAATTTTTTATTTGATTTTGACTACTTAAAATAGGTCACACATCCATTTGGATTGCAACTATTGCATTGATGGTTTATTTTAAATTAATATTTACTTTTATTGTGGTGTGAATTTATTTTTTGTTCAAAGTTTAAGTTTTAACATAACCCAAATGTCATTCTAAACATACTCTTAAGTGCTCCTTCTAAAGAGTATTGAATTACTTCAAGATAGCATTTTAACATGGCAGTGTGGCCCAGTGGCTAAAGCACTAGTTCTTCAAACAAAGCGGTTGATGGTTTAGTCCTTGCATCTGTTTTACAGCACGATCCTGAGTGAGTTACTTAATCTTAACTGGTTAACTTTATGTATGTGAACGACTTGGCTATAACTCTGAACTCACAGTAGATTCAAAAAGTATTCAGACCGTTTCACTTTCTGCACGCTTTTTTTTACTGTGTAAATTTGACCTTTTTGCCCATCAGTCGAGACCCTTAATAACTCATAATAACAGTAAAAATGTTTTCAGAAATGTTTGCATATTTATTAAAAAGCAAGAACAGAAATCTCTCATTCCTATAAGTATTCAGACCCTTAATTCAGCATTTTGTAGAAGTCCCTTTGGTAGCAATTCCAGGTAAGGTAACTCTAGGTAAGTTTCTACAAAGCTTTGCACACCTGGGTTTGGGCAGTCTATACCATTTTTATTGGTAGATCCTCTCAAATTATGTTAGATTCAATAGAAAGTGTCTGTAAACTACAATCTCAAGGTGTCTCCACAGATGTTCTATGAAGTGTAACTCTGGGCTTTGGCTGGGCCATTCAAGGACATTCAGAGTCTTGTCCCAAAGCCACTACAGTGTTGTCTGTTTGCTTCAGGTTATTGACATGGTGAAGGGTGATCTTTCACCTCAGTCTGGAGTCACGTGCATTCTGGAGAAGGTTTTCTTCAAGGACCTCTCTGTGTTTGACTGATTTCATCTTTCCCTCAATTCTGACCAGTTTCTCTGTCTCTGCTGCTGAGAAGCACTTCCATATCATGATGCCATAGGGATGGATTTAGGAAGGCGTTGAGCAGTGCCTGGAGTTTTACCCAAAGAGTTCAGATCTTTTTCTTCATGTTCTCAGACTCCTTTAGACTGTCATATGCTTTTTACTTACGAGTGACTTCAATCTAGTCATTCTAACATAAATGTATGATTGATGGAGTGCTGCTGAGATGATCATTTTTCCAACATGTCCGCCCAGTTCAGAACAGGACTTCTAAAGCTCTGTTATAGTAACCATTGGGTTCTTGGTTATTTTCCTTAACCAAAGTACTTCTTTATTGGTTATTGGCTGCTTCTGGTAACACTCAAAATATTACAAATGTTTTTTTGTTTTTTACTTCTACTTCTGCCCAGATCTATACCATACCACAATTTTATTGTGGAATTCTAAGGGCATTCCTTGGGCTTCATGGCTTGGGTTTTTTTCCTGACCTGCAGTCTGAAATAATATTATTAATGGACCTTCTATACACAGGTACATGTGTGCTTTTCTAAACTCTCCCTAATCAGTTCAGTTGCCACAGATGGACCCAAATCAAGTTCTAGAAACATCTCAAGGACAATTATAGCAAAATGGATGCACCTGACCACAATTTGGGGTGCCACAGCAAAACGGTCTGAATTACCTATATGAGTGACTGATTTCAGCATTTAATTTGTTATAAATTTGCAAACCTTTGTGAAAACGTTTTTACTTTGTCGTTATGGGTTTATTAAGTGTAATGTAGACTGATGAGCAAAAATGGCAAATGTATCCATTTAAAAGCAAATCTACAACACTGTGAAGCACGGCCATAACATGATGCATCCACCACCAGGCTTCACAGCAAGGATGGGGTTAGGCAGGTGATGAGCACTGCCAGGTCTTTCCCGCTGTACTTCAAAGAAAATTCAAAGCACTAGAAATTGTTTTGTTCCCTTGGCCTGATCTGTGACTCACCATAATTTGATTGCGGAGGTCTACTTGGACTTCATGGCTTGGTTTTTGTCTTGGCATGCAGTGTGATTTGTGGGACTTTATATACACAAGTGTGTGACTTTATAAACGATGTCCAATCCATTCATTTTGCCACAGGTGGAATCCAATCAAGTTCTACAAATCTCATGGATAATTAAAGCAAACCGGTTGCACCTGATCACAGTGTGGAATGCCACAGAAAAGGGTCTAAATAAATGAATGAGCGATTTCAGTTTTTGGCTTTTAATTAATTTGCTAGCATTTGTGAAAACGTGGTTTCCCTTTGTCATTATGGGTTATTAAGTGTAGAATGATGGGCAATACAAAGGTATCTTGGGAGGATGTTCAGTATAGAAAGGCACTACTGTATATAAAATAAAGGTTGTAAGCTAACACATGTGGCTATTTATAATGAAGCAGCCCTTAAACTCATTTCCTCAAACACAAGTGCTAAGAATGCTTCTTCAGGAAGACACAATATTGTCATGATAAGGCTCTCCGGGTTGTATTTTTAAAATAGCACAAATCAAGGTCAAACAGCGGAAAACTCTGATTTAACGAACTGGCTTTTTTTCAAGTCATTCAGGAAGAGATGCAGTTTAATATTTTTGCATGCATTCCAACTTCTAATTTTGGTTTGGTACAGCTTACTGGAAATATTGAATCAAGTAAAAGATACAATTCTATGCTCACCAAGAATGCAAAGTTGTTGTTTTCATTTTTTCATTGCTTTCTTGTCTCAGACATCACTAGCAACTGTTAGTTGCACCAATTAATTTTAGCTTAATTATGGGATTATTCTTCATCTATCTAATTTGGTATCCTCACTGACCTATTATCAGAAGAAGGCAGAAGTCTAAAGTCTGCAGACTACAGTGAGTTGAACACAATCTTTGCCAGATATCAAGTTTCAGCTTTGTCAATGTACTACACTACTGCATGAGAAGCACAAGAGAATCGTGTAGATTTTCTATCTCTGAGATTCCATTACTATTAGTTTTGTACCAATAAACCATGTAAAACATCATCATTTAAGGGTGGAGTGATAGCTCTGAGGTTTAAAAATCTATGTTGATATGTAGAAGGTTGCTGGTTCAAATTCTGTTACTGCCTGAAGGGATCCTACTCCGTTGGACCCTTGACCAAAGCCTTTAATCTGAAAATTGCTCCAAGGGTACTGTACAATGGCTGGCTCTGACCTCCAACTGTGCCCCTGTGTTCTTGCTGAATTCATTTTAAAGTAACAGCCTGGATCCATTGTACTAATTCTTATCATAATTTTAAACACTTCAATCGTGTCACTTCGTAATCTCTGCTTGATTCAACTCCTTCACTCTTTCCTCATAACTCATCTCCTGCAGTCCTGGAATGAGCCTTGTCGCTCTTCTCTGGACTTTTTCACGTGTTGCTATGTCATGTGTGTAGCCTGGTGACCAAAACTGCATGCAGTACTCAAAGGTGAGGCCCTATCAGTGTGCTATAAAGCCTTTAACATAATATTTGTTGACTCTGCATGTCAGACTATATAACCTAACATTCTGTTTGCTTTCTTGATCACTTCCGCACACTGTGTGGATGTGGGTGTAGCTAGTGACAAGTTTTCTATGATTCCTAGACCTCAGACATTTCTACTTCCTACATGTAATCTATCTCTATATATATATAATCCAACGTCTGTCTGTATGTCTGTCATGACAGAGCTATTTAACGGATTTAGATTTTTGTTCTGTAATTTGCTCAAACATTCTGGTTGACTTTGTGACTTCTCTTATTGCGCCAAGTATCATAATTCGCATGCGGCACCGATTTATTTGCGTGAATCTGAGACAGAGGCTGAGAGGAGGGGCAGGGCCCTCTTCACTCATGTGCCAGCATCGGGCGTATCTTATATCCACTTAGCTAGTGAACAAGAGAACTACTTCATGTATTTAGAGCGGGTTTTTTTCTATAATTTGCTTGAAAATTCCTGTTGATTTTTCAACTTCTCTCATCGTGTTAAGAATCATAGTTCGCTTGCAGGAGCAATATACTCACACTAATCTGAGACAGAGGCTGCGGGCCGAGGGGAGGGGTAAGTGTGACGTCAGGATTAGGGAGCCAGGCAGGGCCCTCCTCACTGTCCTGTTTCATTACTACGCTGGCAAAGCCAAGGAGGATGGCTAGTATTTATATAAAATCCAACATCTCTCTGTCTGTCTGTATGTCTGTCTGGTTTTCACAAGAGAACTACTTAACAAATTTAGATCGTGTTTTTTTCTATAATTTGCTTGAACATTGCAGTTGATTTTGCGACTTGTCTCATCACGCTAAGTATTGTAGTTCACTTGGGGTACAGATTTATTTACACAAATTCAAGAGAGAGGCTGCGGCCTGAAGGGAGGGGAATGGGGCCATCCTCACTCACACGCCAGTCTCTGTTCGAGTTGCTCTACCTCTCACCACATGTTGGAGCATACCTTGCCTCCACTTAACTAGCAATACCTGTTTGTTCAACTTACATTATCATCTAGAGATTGTTGAGTAAGATTTGACATTTTTGAGAGAGAGATATCACAGCTAAGTGTGTCTTAGAGGGTAGCTACTGATTGGCAGAGATCTCATGGCCACATACTTTTCTCTCTATGTGGGAGATGCTCTTCCGTCAGAGCTGAACACGATCAGACACATTGCCAACGTTTGACGTTGGAGTTTACCTACTTCCAGCTTGGCCAGAATTACATTTTTTTTTTTGCTTTTTTTTTTTATTGATTTTTAAAGTTTGTTCTCTTTCACTACTATGTGGGCGGAGCCATGGGGAACTGCTAGTACTTTATAATTAAATACATTAAATTTCAACTGCCACAAGTTTGTATGCTGCTTGTATCTGACATTCCACCTAGCTTGCTATCATCTGCAAACTTAACTAGCTTGTTATTTATATTCCTTCCTAGGTTATTTTATATATATATATATAAATATATATATATATATATATATATATATATATATATATATATATATATATATATATAGGTGGTCCAGATCTAATTATGCAATTTTCTTTACGCTATGACTTATTAAGTTTATTACATAGAAAATGAAAAATCCTGGGCCATCGAGAAGAGTGCGAACTGAAGACATGAAGAATCGCCTTCGTGCCGAACTGGTATCGTCCCCGCATAAATCAAAGTCATCCAGATGATCTGGATCTGCATAATTAGATCTAGACCACCCTGTATATATATATATATATATATATATATATATATATATATATATATATATATATATTATGAGGAGCCGTTCAGGAAGAAAAGATTGGTTCATAAATATATAAATTGGTTCAGATATTTATATTGGTTCAAATACATTGGTTTGAATATATACATTGGTTTTAATACATCCGTTCAGATATATATATCGGTTCAGATATATACATTGGTTGGGATTCATTGGTTTAGATGTATACAGTGGTTTGAATACATCCGTTCAGATACATTGTTGAGATATACCGTATTTACGCATGTACCACGCGCATATTTTTTCCCGAAAATTAACATTAGAAAATCAGGTGCGCGTCATACACAAGGAAATGTAATTCTGTAATGTTTACTTCTTCTGCTTGGGCTTGCTCGCTCGTTCTCTCTCTCGCTTGCTCACGCACTTGTGCTCTCTCTCTCTTTCTCGGTTGTTCGCGCACTCGCTCTCTCTCTCACTCACGCATTCACGCTCTCTCTCTCGCTCACACACTCACTCTCGCACTCGCTCTCTCTCTCTCGCTTGCTTGCGGTCTCACGCTCTCTCTCTAAACGCTTCCTATATAATCGCGACGCGCGTCTTACACGAGGGCACGTGGTACACAAGTAAATACGGTATATAAATTGGTTTGCATAGATCCATTCTGATATATATACATTGGTTGAGGTACATTGGTTTGGATATATACATTGGTTTGAATACATCCGTTCAGATATATACATTGGTTGATATATATATGTATTGGTTGATATACATTGGTTAGGATATACAGTATATATTGGTTTAAATAGATCGGTTGAGATATATACATCGGTTCAGATACATCCGTTAAGATATATATATTGGTTGAGATACATCCGTTTGGATTTATAGGTCGGTTCAGATATATACATCGGTTTGAATAGATCGGTTGGGATTTACAGGCAGGCTCAACGTGGCAATTCAAGTTTAGCATCTCCCTTTCGCTTCACCAATGTTGTCTTTAATGTGCATATTTTATACAAGTAGAATATACCTGTCTGTTGCGTTTTGTTTCGTAAGCCGTCTTGGTTGGGGTTCCTCGATTTCAATGCACTTTTTTCCTTTAATTATTTAAAACACTCGCATAGATACCCGCCTCCTCGCCCCGCTTCGTCCCACCCCGGCTCATTGTACATACCTCACTCACTCCCTCTTGCCCCTCACATGAGAGATTCTTCTCAAAAGCCGAGTTACCGGAAAGCATCGATCTCAACCACAGTACGCCCCATTTTTTCACCTCATGATACGCTGGTTTATCATTGACAGAAAGCCGCCCATTGATTTCTGTTATTCCATATTGGAAGCATTTCATTAAAGAATGATCTGCTTTAGCTTTATATATATAGTAGCACTATATCTATAATGTTTCTAGTTAATTCCAGCCAGGATTTGTTTCTACCTTGCGCCTAATGCTGCCAGAAAATGCATTGGACTTCATCCATCCCTTGGTGGAAAAAATATTTTTATAATATAGAGCTGCATCTGAATTAAATAAATAGGCTCTATCTCTCTGTACAGGGTTGGCTCTTTTCTCATGTCAAGATCGGCTCTGTTCCTCTAAACCTTAGGTTGAATTCTGTAGCTCCAAAAATTCATAGATGGATTTCCTTTAAGGTAATGATTTACCTTTAAACAAAGTAAACTCTTCAGCAACTCATCTCAACTCAACGTTTTATATTGCATTTCACAATTTTTAATAGGAAACATTTCCACTTATTAAGTCTCAATTATTTGTGGCTTTTATAAAATTTACAACTTCGTTATAAATTCTCTTTTTTAATATTTTTCAAGAAGTCTGTCCAACAGCGGTACAAGAGCTCAAACTGATTTATGTATTTTTTATCTCTTCACAATTTTAGTCTAATGAGTGTAAGTATAGAGCAGCTGTTGGCTGTGAAGTCACTAAGCCTTTCACTGTCGCATAACACCAATGGTTGTTTGCTTTGACCGATGGATATATTTTTTCAAACAAAAGGAAAAAACATTAGAATGTAAATGTAGAGGAAGCCAAGTTTCCATAGTTGTTTGCCAAATACTGAGGCCAGCCTAAGAAAGCTACTAAAGTGTAATGTGGTCTGTAGAGATAAATACTGGCTATTCAAACTGAAGCCAGCAACCAACTGTATCCAGCATACCCAAAAATAGAGGCTGATGGAGCAAACCTAGAGGATCAATAAAGTACAGCCTTTTTTTTTGTCAATGTACTAATTTTTGAATCTGCCTTTTCAAGTGTATTTTTTCTTTTGAGAAAATTCAGTAACACTTTAGTTTAAGTACTGCAAAAATTCCTCTATTATTTATTTACACTTTTGTAAAATGATTTTAACAAAGGTCTTCACACAATGCATTGTTAGCTCAAAGACTTTTTGACCAGAAGCAATATGATTGAGGCTTCAAACTCCCCCCAAACTATGCAAATCTCACTCCCTTTTACTTCTTTTGATGCTGAAATTAAAACTGAGACTGAACGGAATGAAGACATGCCATCGTGTTAAAAAATCCAGGCAAAAACTCAGGAGGTGCAAAGTCCAAAGCCTTGGCCTCTGGAGTCTTGGAGTTCGTTGCTGACGATGGACTTGGAAAAGCGAAGATTCAGACAGTGGGATTTAAGAGTGTGAAAAGGTGATAAGTTTATTCACAGCAAATTCAATGTGCAATGATGCAAATATAAAATCCACAATAATTAGTTAAATACATAAATACTCTTAAAAATGAAAACACATCAGGGGTGTTCATCTATTAAAAGCAATAAATACAATTAATATCCACAAGAGAAACATCCCAATAGTCCTTCCCAGAGAAGCAACCCACCTGGCAAACTCCCCACAACACTCAGTCCATGAATAAGGCCTCGTCACACCATTGTCACTCATCCAAGGAATCTACTAGCGACTCAAAAGCTCATCTTGTCTACTCCTTCGTCATGTGTTTTGTACCCAACTCCATGGCCCCCATCTGGTATCCTTATGCCTAGAAATCACCATTATAACTGGACTCCTGAGCTGTCACACATTGCCACCTCTAAAGTGCACACCAGCCTACCTTCATCCTCTCTTCTTGCCACAGCAGACCAGAAATGACTCTGCTCTCCCTGAAGGCACATCCGCCACCTTGCATTGCCCATTTCTCCTTTCTCTTGCTTTTGCCCTGATCCCTTTCTCTTGTGTTTTGTCTGATTGATCGCAGCAATTCTCCACAAAAAAGGTGGAAAAATGCAGCACTTAATTGTTGGATCAAGCTTAAAACACAGAAATGCTAATCGCCTTGCCTTAATATTACATGTGCAGTAGCAGCACTTGATTTTCCAAAGCACCGTAAATGCAACTCCTAGTCCCCCTGATATATTCACATCTTACTCTAAAACGAAGAAGCTGATGATGCCATGACAAGTGTCATAGGAGGCTTTAGCCCTGACAATAAAAGTGTAGGAAAATGTGTCCAGGAATGGGAGAAACACTTGGACATGTGTACTGCATTTTAAAGATGACTAACAGGGAACTGCTGTAAGTTTTTTTTAACAATTCTGGGAATTTTTGGGTCTCCCCTCATATTTATTGATTATCATTTTGTTAAATTGTGTTAATTTATTAACTCTTATTAAAGTATTAGCACATATAGAATGTCTCTTAAAAGATTTGTCAAAAAGGGCAGGCACCTGTTAGCTTGCAGGATAGATGCAAGAATGTCTACATTTTAATTTTTTTTCATACCTAAAAAATATCCTTTACATTTTTTCACATTGTTCCCAAAAATAGTATTATTTATTAATGGTTTTTTAATTAGCCATCCTCCGCAGCTTTGTGAAACAGCACAGTGAGGAGGGCCCTGCCCGGTTCCCCACTACTCATGTCACGCTTCCCCCTCTCCTCGGTCCGCAACCTTTGTCTCAGATTAGGTCAAATATATTTGCTTCTGCAAGTGAACTGTGATTCTTAGCGTGATGAGAGAAGTCGCAAAATCAACCGGAATGTTCAAGCAAATTCTAGAAATAAACCTAATCTAAATCCGTTTAGTAGTTCTCTCGTTTGCTAGCTAAGCGGATGTAGGATACGCCCTGAGGCTGACGCGTGAGTGAGGAGGGCCCTGACCCCTCTCCTTGGCCTGCTGTGTCTCTCTCAGATTCACTCAAATAAATTGGTACCGCAAGTGAACTATGATACTCAGCACGATGAGAGACTTCGTAAAATCAACTGGAATGTTCAAGCAAATTCTAGAAATAAACCTAATCTAAATCCGTTTAGTAGTTCTCTCGTTTGCTAGCTAAGCGGATGTAGGATACGCCCTGAGGCTGACGCGTGAGTGAAGAGGGCCCTGACCCCTCTCCTTGGCCTGCTGTGTCTCTCTCAGATTCACTCAAATAAATTGGTACCGCAAGTGAACTATGATACTCAGCACGATGAGAGACTTCGTAAAATCAACTGGAATGTTCAAGCAAATTATAGAAAAAAACGCGGTTAAGTAGTTCTCTCATGAAAAGTGGACAGATAAACAGACAGACAGACGTTGAATTTTATATATAGAGGGATGTTCCAATATTGTATTAGGAAGCCTGTATTACAATACACATTGTTGGTGGAATAAGTATATGCTTAGTCAAGATGTGGCAAAAGTGTGCCTTACCTCAGATGACATTATTGAACACACCATCTTCGATCGGGTGGCACCTGACCACATTAAAAAAAACAGGTGTATATATCCTGGTGATGGCTCATACAGACAACGTTCAGAGTTGGTCAGAAAAGAACAGCAATCTTCTTAAACAGCAGTCAAAATGCAAATGTGTTTTCTATCCACATGCAATAATCAAGTTAGTGGAAAAGTCAAAAGAATCGTGTAGGGCAGATGTAGCACTCAGGTATGGTGGTCAGTCTTTACACCTATGTAGCTTTAAAAAGTGAGAGGAGTGGCAGCAGTGGTGTGTGTGAAGTCGAGCTACCATCTTTTTCATGAGACAAGTACATGTTTGGCCTTGTAAAGCAGTAAAGTTCTTTATGGTAGTGTGGCATGTTGCTTTTGTTTCACTTTTTCTTGGAGGGTCATTACAAGTTTCCATTCTAACTTCAAGTTAGTAGCTGCAGTGTGCTGTGCCGAGTAGATAAACACTGGAGACACATTTCATGCTAGGTGTAAAACTAATCTGGCTAAGTTATATACAGTGTAAAAGAAGCACACTGAAACAACATTAAAGGGTTGGGGAGCCATCCCCGTATAGTGTAGGAAAATTCAGGTCAAGTTATATGCGTTACAGACAACCGTAAACATCGGTACAAGACGTCTGTCAGGCGGACAAGATGGAGTATATATGGAGGAGGGGATGGTGAAAAGGATGTCGGGAACAGCAGGGAATCCTGGGAGGTTCATGATGTGATCAGGAAGGGACGACACGTGACTGAGGAATACAGAAGTGGCCGGCCGTCTGAATGTGAGACTGGAGGTGAATTCACAGTGCCGGGCTCTTTTGTGGCTTGTCCTTCCAGTGATAGAACAGAGAGATTGGTTAGTACACTGGCTTTCTCCCCTGTCTTGCAGGTTCACTCGATGCATCACGTCCCTTGGCTGCCTCCTAGTCGTGCGTGTGTGACAACAGATATAATCCAATGTATGAAAAGCATGTTACAGGGGGTCTTGGAGAAAACTAATGGTCACCATGTTATAAAAATAAGTCCAAGGGCCGTATCTGGCCCAAGGATCTTGAGTTTGACACCCCAATATGTCATATAGATTGATTTGAATTTTTCAGTTTCTCTTGTTCCATGAACTACAGATGTCCATCCTGGACAGTTATTTATATTCAACCAATCAGCTTTAGTGTTACCCCCTTGACATCAAAAAGCAGGGACGATAAGCACAAAGGCATACCATTTTAGATCCTATAACAGCATTGTGAAAAATCTAGACAGATATTATGTGATTCTTCTCGCCTTCCATTCATCAAACCCACCTTTTGCATTATTTTTTGAAAAAATTCTCACTCCTGTATCTGTGTACAGAGACCGAGTGCACCTTGCACTTATGGAGTACTCAGAATAAAGCCAACCCAAGTCTCCCTGGGATTTCTTTGCCAATACAGTAATTAGACAATCTGCCACAGTGTTGCCTCCTTGGTTCGCCTGGAAGCCCCTCATAACAATAATCACTTCACTTGGCTCATCCCTGTGAAAACAAATTCAAACAAATGACCCCATTCCCAGAAAACCTGCTCCTCATATTATTTAGGCAATTAACCCTGTTTTGCCATGTGCACCAGCTGTCCTTACCAATTATACTCCTTCATATTCTTAACTGCGTAAAACACAGCCTTAGTGCAATCGACCATACTTGAATATGGCCACTAGATTTGTGATATTTATTAAAATTGATTTCATAACCTAATAGTGAAGTGAAGTACGAGTCCCCTTAATAACTGGTCATTGGATTGGATTTTGTGCACAGATCTGTTAATCGGACTGATTTTAAAGCGTTTTCTTCCACCTTTCACACATCCTATCATTTCCTTGAAAATGTAATAATATCAACACCTTAGAGTCTTTTGTCAAGGCAATTTTAGAAAATGTGTTTTTTTGTGCTGTTTATCATGGATCTTAGGTGGAACTGAAAAAAGTCCATATTTTTTACTTCAGAATGTGCACATTTTTAAGGCTGAATTCGTATCTTCAAAATTACATACCCATGTTGTAATTGCATGAGCAGACGGGACACAATCACGACTGGTAAAGTCACGTTATCAACATTCTTATAAAAGGGTTTCACTGAAAACGCTCATTGCACACCACTCTACTTCTCCATTATAACTAATGGCAAGGTGTTCTAAACGAGGTTGCATTGGTCCCAAACAACTGCTGACGCCCAAGGGTCGCCAACACCTAGTTCCAAAATGTCCCATTTCTTTGTGCCACCCTGTAAAAATGAATCATTAAGTTTCAGATACCATGTGCCACTGAGCTCCTGAATCTTAGCTTTTTATTTTCTTTCAGCGACAAGTCTTTTGTTCAATTTCTTTTGCTTTTTCCCTGAAACCCAGGTCATTTTAAATGCACAGACTGAAGAATTTGGGGACAGTGGTTTTAAGTAGAAGCCCTGTGGAAGGACCAATTGCAGTAGCGGATTAACCACTATTCACTACAAACATCTTGACAACTTGTTTTCATTTGAGAATCACGTCTGGCCTGCAAGACTATTCTAACAGTGATGTCTCTGTATTAAGGGCAAGTGAGACACTTTTCACCCACCCCTAAGCAGGTAGTAACCTCACCTCAATAATTGAATGTATTTGTAAAATGTTGACTCAACTTAGTTGCCATAATCAAATTTTTCCCACATCCCATGATATTCTCGGTGCTATTTCTTATTTATCTTACATTTTTTGCTGGAGTATGTGCAGTGCATTCCCTGGTGCCACTAGCCTGTTTCCTGCTTGCCTTCAACTTTTTATTAACATCTCAAGGCTTAGGCAACCGATTGTTTGATTTTTGTAGCATGATATAAAGGGGGCATGAACTTGTACATGTCATTATTTTTTAGTACTCATTATAGTTATTAGTTATAGTTATTTTTCATTTTTTCTTACTGTCTCTCGCAAGTTAGTCTATCTGCAGACTAGATGGAGATTAACTAAGTATCGGGAGAGGAAACGTAACTAAGCCAAGCGCATAACCAAGAATAGTAGACAAACTTTCACCAAATCAGAAACAAAATCGCCTAATATAAAATTGCCCTAACCCTAAAAAGTTCAAAACTAATAGTTCAAATGCCAGAAAACCCAAAATACAACACACTTGCAATAAATACTTTCTTTGTCTGCATCTCTGATAATCCAGTGTGACCAAAAGAGGGCCCCCAGATTCCAGATACAAGTATAGAAACACTGTCTAGGGCATAAATGAAGTGTATTTTATTACACAAAGTACTTTTCACAGGTTCTTCCTCAAAAACCAGCACACACAATAGCAAATCTCCTCTTGTCTTCAGACAAGCCTTGTTCTCTACCTCCTGTCTCCAACTCACCTGGATGAGGCCAAGCGGATTCTTTTATGTTGGACCCAGAAGTACATCTGGTGCCATAGCACTGAATAGCAGAAGAACTCCAGGGTCTCCCTCTGGCAGCACCCAACGACCCCAACAGGGTTGTCCTTCTGGACTATGAATCCCATGGATCCCTGTGGGTGTCCATACTGGGGCCATGCAAGAGGAGCATTACCATCTATTGTAACATGCTCTTACTCAGGTTGCATTGCACTTGACAGGAAATCTCCCCCAGTCCATCCATTAATCCTCCACCCCCTTGTTGAATTATTATTATTATTATTATTGTAGTAATAATCAAGTACCATCCTGGCCAGGATTCACGTCCATATATAGTGTTCATCCATTACACATCACCAGCCACAACCACAGCACATTCTGTCTTGCTCTCACTCACACATCCTCTGCTCAGCTTTTCAGGATGGCTCTGCCCCTTGTGACAGTGACACTCAGACAATTCCACATGGCCACATCATTATTGTCACAAGTATAGTGAAATTCTTACATTCATGTGCTAAGTCATTGTCTCGAATGAGTGGTTGCTCACAGAGTCCCAAATGAGGCACATTACCTGCATTGCGGCACGATTACCCGAGGGTGATCCAGCTTCTCATTGTTGAGGACTCGAGCGGCTGGACCAGGCCAAGGTGATGCCCTCGTAAGCATCCGTAGGCCATGTGGATTAGGAACTAAGTTATCCTAACTATTCTATAACATTTCAGTAATTATTTACTGCTCTGATGCTGATCTTTCCGATTATAAAATAAGTCATTACGATAGCAACTGATGAGAAGAATTCAGAATTAATTGTAGAATTACAGTATTTGATGGTTCCTCTAGAGTGCCTCTTTCTCTTGCACAATTTGGCTCAAAAACCAATCAGCACATTGTCATTTCATAACAATATTAAGTTTCGAGTTTGACATTTTTCCATACAGCCATTTTCGCTATAGGCCGTCCTCAAAAAACCATGACACACAGACACACACGCATCATCAAGATATCAATGTTTTCGGTATTGGGGACCCTAAAATGTTGAGATACATCGAAAACCGGATATCGAAATTTTTAACGAATCGAAAGCTTTTGCTCCTCCCTCATAAATGATAGGTTATTGTATAGGGTGGTCCAGATCTAATTATGCAGATCTAGATTGTCTGGATGACTTTGATTTATGCGGGGACGATTCCAGTTCAGCATGAAGACGATTCTTCATGTCGTCAGTTCGCACACCTCTCGATAGTCCAGGATTTTTCAGGTGATTTTCTATGTAATAAACTTAATAAATTATAGCGTAATGAAAATTGCATAATTAGATCTGGACCACCCTATATAGTGGGGGAGGGTGCAAAGCAAAAATCGCAAAAAAATTGCTTTAATGTATTTCCATTTATACAGCAGAGGCAAAAATCAAAAGGCACAAAATTCCAGCAAGGTCTTGTCACCTAATTAAAACTGTCATTTTTATTATCCGTTAGAATACTTCCAGACACAAAACAACAACAACAACAACATTTATTTATATAGCACATTTTCATACAAACAGTAGCTCAAAGTGCTTTACATATTAAAGAATAGAAAAATGAAAGACACAATTATAAAACAAAATAAATCAACATTAATTAACATCGAATAAGAGTAAGGTTCAATGGCCAGGGGGGACAGAAAAAACAAAAAAACTCCAGACGGCCACTCTGGGCATTCTACCTAACATAAATGAAACAGTCCTCTTTGGATTTAGGGTTCTCACGGAAGGGCTTTATGATGATGATGGTCACGTAGACTTCTGCCTTTTAATTCTTCCATCATTGTTGGAGCATCATGAAGCTTTGAGTAGGTGGTGATTTGATATACCTGTAAATATTGAAATGAGATTAAAACTAATCTTAAAAAACAGCTTGTAATTGTCTATTTGTCTCAGAGGCAGTCTAAATTAAGGGACTGAAAACTCAATTTACTGTACATACAAATTAAAGTATACATATAGAAAACTCAAAGACTGTTTTCCGTCTTATATATGGAGGAACATTTTAACTTTTCATCATCTGTCTTGTTTATTTAACCAAATATCCTGCTATTACTTCAATGAAAGCAGTGTTGCCATTGTGGGGCTTTTGGGGAGACTGATTCTTATCCCATTGCACACCATAAGGATGACAACCATTTTCAATGCACCTTTATTCATGTTGAGACAATTTAGGTTATGTAATTAAGCTTTTCTTGTATTTGGAATGATTGGAAAAGAGAAGTGTCTGGAGAAAACACCACACAGACTGTCCCCAAGAAAAGTATTGAACCCAGATCGGTAGATCTACGAAGCAGTATCCCTACACACTGCGCCATCGGTTCAAATGAGTGCTCACACAGTAAAAATATGATATTTCACTTATATAAGTAAAACAGACAAGTTTCACATTGCATACCATTTCGCAAAAGTGACACTAAATTATTTTTGCAGGAGATTTTGCAATTGCAAAATGCAAACCTCACTAAAAAGAGTTTTTTGAAGGCTTTACATTTTTTTTGGTTTTGGCTAGAAAACAAGAAATTAAACTCCATAACGCCTCATTTACACTTCTGTCAGCTAGTAATCTGCTGCACACCTGTCAACTCAATTTTATTTATGCCTCTTATTCACAGCACCATAGACGAGACCAGTGTGTTTTTAAAAATGGGAAATGCTACATATTTTCAACATAAAGACACACTATAACACACTACCATGCACATTATTGAATTTTATTCACAGGGAGCCAATTCTTCTGCCCCACTATTGTTGTGAAAAAAACATTCCTCTGTTATCAAAGAAGTAATTCATGGAGACCAGATAAAAATCCTGAATGGTTCTTTATTTGCACATGATATTCACAAATGTAATGCAATCAAGAAAACAATTCATTCCCTTTTATTCTTTTCTATTACCATTACCTGATCTAATACACCACATCATGTGACTTTTAATATGCAGATTTTTTTCATCTTAGCCATTTAACTGCAGCCACCCATAACTTTGTATACATGTTGATTCTTCCAGTATTCTGAACATGCGGTCTCCTACGGGTTTTATCATTGAACTCATCACTGCTTCTTAATTGGGTTGTTTGGGTCTCCGCTTTTTCAGGGGGTGTTTGTTACTCATTTACTTCATTTTAACATTATTAATTTCCTTGATGGTTCCTCTTAAGATGAAGCAACCCTCACATGCTCAAACTTTAAGCTGCGGTTAGTTAACCATTTAGTCCTTTCTTTATGTTTTTAATAATCCATTGTTACAAATTCATTTAAGTATATACTTGTATTAAACTATAAAAATGATCATGTATTGAGTAAAAATATTTGATTAAAATTCCATACTATCACTTGGCAACTGCCCTGTCCTTTTTTTTGATTCCTGCAGAACTTTGGATTATGCACTCTCTGAACTTTGAGTTTCTTACCTACCTTCAATGCATCTTTAGGACTGCAATTGTAGATGTAATGCTGCAAAGTAATGTACGGGGCTAAGCAAGAGCTTAAATGACATCACCAGAAAAGTCCTTTGCTTTGCTTTGCGTACAAGCAGAGTGACAGTGAGAGTGGCTAACGTGACCAAGGATGAGCCAGGCAAATGAGGACACACATATAGCAAGGGGAAGGTGCCTAAGTGACATTGTGCTTTAAATAAAAAACATCAAAAAACAGTGTTTAAATAAATAATCTATAAAAACTGTCTGTGTCCATGTGGAGGTTAAAAAGCCATTAATAAATATATTCCATAAAAACAAGGTTAAAACAAATCAGAGAGACAGCTCCTTTAAGACAGTCATGAGTCGCAATGCTGCCTTCTCAATGCTGACTTCTCAGCTTATCCCATACAGGATTAGACAACTGAGGAGATGCCCAACTGACAGGTGCAGCCAACATTTATATGCAGGCTCGGGTCCGCATTGTCAGGCCTTCAGCAACTGTTGGGCACCCAACTGAGCTGCACACATATGTGAGAGACACCACATGTCAGGCTGCTCCTGCCTCCTAGCGATCACTGAATAGGAGCGCCCCTTCCTCAGCCTAAGACTCCTGCAGCCCTGAGGTTCACTCCCAACCACCTGCCTTCATTCACTTCAGCCGGGTTCTCTATCCTGTCTCTTTCCCGGTGCTATCTGTCCTTTATCTTTAAACCTCTGTTATTTCCTTCATCTTTTCTTTCTTTCATTCTCTTCCCCACCTCTACCATGCAGGCTTCACTTATATTGCCTTTCTAATTGGGCACATATGTGATAAGCCACTTTCTTCATGGCACCATTGAGCCACCACACTGATCTGCCAGCCTCTGCATGTTAATTCAGCGCGATCAGCCAGAACCTCAAATAACCGCAGAACAAATTGCCCTTTAGCACACCCACACCAAATTTTAGACTGCACTTTTTGGGGTGCAATTATTTATTTGAAAACATCCCGATGCCACAAACCACCTATGACAAGCATTCCCTGCATGGACAGCACGGGTGTTTCTCCCTTTAGCTCTTTCTACATGAAGCTGCTTCTGAAACCCTATGTAACCCAAACATTGTGGGTTCATTGCTGTCCACTGGCACTTGCCATGGTGCCAAATGTGGAAACTGGAATGGATTGTGGTATGAATTCACAGTAAAAAAATTTGGTGTAGTCTGCAGGATTTGCTCTGTGAAATGGGTGGTGTGAGGTGGTGCTGCTGCAAGAGGGGAAACCTCCCCAGGCCCCACACCTAAGGGGGGCCCACTTTTTTGGTCTGTATGTCCCGTTCGAGCGGATTTGTCAAGTTATATTCTCCAGTATATATATATTTGAGATGCTTCTAAGAGGAACCCTTATCACATATCGAGACTCAGAGTATACTTACAATTTGGGTACTTTTCTTGAAGAGGCCCTGCTAATTTCCGCATGACACCGCATTGCATTTCACACTGTCATGGTATTGTCATGAATTATGAACTGCTCTTTTTTAATCGATTATATCATTACATTTTGATAATGTCCACGGTAGTTTATACAGTCCCCACATACCGGTAACAGTGTTTGACATAACTGGCCCTGAGTGGCGTTGGTCAGCCCTAGGCCCCGCACACCCCTAAGGCCGCCTCTAACTGAGTGAAAGAAAAGAAGCTCAGCAGACGTCAATAGTAAGTGTTCTGCTTTGCTTTGCTTACATGCTGTCCCTGAGTGAGCAGCGAGGAGAGTTCTTCCTTTAGTTCACACTTTATTGAGCTGCTTCATGGCTGAACACCCGTAGTTACCACAGTGCAAAATATGCAGCCTGGGATGGATTGTGGTGTTATTCCACAACAAAGCAGCAATTGCCAAGGCTGTCACCATAATAGGCAGAAGTAAGACATGATCTAATCAGGATATAAACATTTAACAGGTGAACTTTTTCTTGTAAATTGCTTTGTATGAAATTGTCTGACAAATACATAGTTCAAATAGTCAACAACAAAGAGAAAAATATGTAAAATGGCAAAGGTTTTATCTAATTGAATGACTGGACTAGCTGAATAGATGAAATGAGCAAATGAAAAATTACAAGAGAGGTCAACCATGAACATGTAAAAAATCATAAGATTTTATAAACTTAAAAGCTTTCGATTAAAGAACCTGGTGGTTTATTTAAGCCATAGGCCACATGTTTAGTTGTAGGCTTTGAAGCTAGGTATGGTTACAGGTCAATAAGCATATCCCAAATTAAAAAAAAAACGTATGTAAATAAGTTCTAAAGCATATAGTTAGTACAGTTGGCTCTCTGCCCTTGGGCGTGGATGGTAGTGCCAGCATGTTTATTATCTATGTGACGTTTTCACTCTGTCAAATGTGGATTTTCTCCACATGCCGCAGTTTAATGCCACATCTCAAGCAATGGTTGATTGGCCACTCTAAACAGGTCCCAAGTGAATTTAAATGTAGGCGTGTGTGCATACTCTTTCCATATTCTTAACCCTTGTGAGGTCAGGCTTGAGGTTTATTAGCCTTTTCATAAATGACTCCTACTCAAGCACAAATGTCTTTTTAGGTATAATATAATGTGAAATGTTCAGGTTTCATTTTTTGCCCTCCAGATTAACAGACCAATACCCAATCCAAGACTGTCTGTCCAAGTCTGCTTGGCACAAAAACAAAACCTTTCTAAAAGATTTTTATTGCTTTTTTCTTCTGCGTAGTTTGGTGTAGTTCAGAATTGTTACTCACACAGAGGGTAGTCATGTTTCACTGATGCTGTCATTTGCATCACTTGATGTCATAAATCACCCGTTAGAGACCGTCACAGTAGAAACTATCTCAGTGATCGAATGCTTCATCAGTCTTCATGTGGATTTAATTTTATTAAATTATAAGGTGGTGTGGACCAGCCAACTGTGAACTTATAAGGTGCTTTTTCTTAGCATTTAGACAATGCTCTTTAGTGACTTTTATTTGCTGTTACACTGGCCGATGATAAAAGCAGAAATGAATGATAAAAGGAAAGTCTTATATTCCATGAAAAATTTATAATAATGTTGAGTTTTACAGGCTTTATTATATTTACCATTTTTATTGTCATTTGATTTTTAATGTAAAAAGGCAAACAGTAGGATATGTATTTAAATAGACAAAAACAACCATAGTATCGATTTTTCAGTATGATAATACATCATTTACTTTTTTCTCATCTCATCTCATTTTCTGAAACCACTTTTCTTGGTGAGGATCGCAGTGACTGGCAGGCCAAGCAGGTCAGTCTAGAGTTCCCTCTTCCTAGCTGCAGACTCCCAAGCCATCTCTAAAAGCTGATCCCTCTAGAGTCTCAACCCAATCAGATTTGCCCAAAGCTCTAGGGGGAGGCATCTGGTGATATCCTTACAACATGTCCAAACCATGTCACCTGGCTCTTCCCAATCTAGTGGAACAGCAACTCCATTCTAAGGCTCTCAAGAACTGCTCAGCTTCTCAGCCTAACATTAAAATAATTTGTATGGTTAGTTTAATACATTACACACAAATATCTTTCCCTGTCCATCAACAAATCCTTGGTTTGCCATCCTGTGAAGTACCATCACCACAAATGGCTCCTGTAATGTACACCGCCCAGGAACCCTACCCGAACGTGATGCCCACAGAGTGGAAGGAAAGGGGAAGACAACTTGCTCACGTCTTTATCTCTACAAGGCACTAGATGGCAGCCCCTCTGGATTGTAACATCACATTCACTTGTGTCCAAGCTTGTCTGTGTCAGGTGTTTCGGGAGCTGGAGTGCCCCTGGTGGCCACACTCTCCTACTAAGGTTTAGACTAGTCCATTCAGGCATGGTATTCCTAACCTCTTGTGAAATGCAAAAGAAGCTCTTCTGGAATTAAGAATTGAACAGTGGTACTGTGTCTGCTAATAAATACTATATTTATATACAGGTAAAATTCCATCAGAACAAACACCATTTTAATGAAATTCTTGTTTTGGCTCTGACCTCATTACAGCAAAGTCCATTTTATCTGCAAAATTCATTACAATAGAGTCATTTTTCATGAAAAAAGAAGCCTAACACTTGTATTTCTTCTGGCCTAAGACCAAAAATCCACTGAACAACCAATTGGATTGCATGTTTATGTCACTTAGTTTACTCGACATTCTTCATTACTTTTGCTGTGGAGCAGAACTCAAGAGAGGTTACTGCAGACTGGAGATGTTGCGGTGGATCAAGGGAGCAGGATAACTGTCAATCAAATTCGACTTCAGTTCTACTTGCAGATCTCTGGAGATCCACCACATCTAAACACATCTACACACCTGCAGACCATAATCTTTTTTTTTACTTTTGTTGCACTGAAATATATATATATATATATTGTATATATACTAGGTGGCTTTGCCCCCTATTCACTTTGCTCACCCACCCCCCAATCCACCCCCATCCAGGGGCGAGCATCACACTCACCACTTCGCACCTCTGCCACTCGCGTTGTGAAGGCTGGGGCTGAACGCACGCTAATGAGATGCGGACGGATCAGCTGTTGCTACCAAGCTGCGTGTTCTGCATGTTGCTCTGCACGTTGATCATTTAAAAGCCTGTACAGAAGCTACTGCTGCTGCTGTGCTGCATGATCTGCATGTCGCGCTGCACGTCGATCACTTAAAAGCCTGTACAGAAGCTGTCCTTTTGTCTCACTTCCTTGTCTCATGGGAGGTTAAAGTGTCTCCAAGAAATTGTTTGTAAGTAGGGCGTGACATGCAAGAAGTCTCGCGGGACTTCAAAGTGTTTCCCTGAGATGATCACGTCTCGACCCAAGATTTTTTTAAATTATATATATATATAGTGGAACTTCAGCCCCTGAACACAGACTGGCAGTCACCAGATGTCCAAAAACCACACACGTTTAATATTCTTCTTCCAATCTACAACACCACACAATGTTCTAACAGCTACAATTTCTTCACAGTCCCTTCTTTTCTCTCTTCTCCTGATTCTTTTGCTGCCTCTACTCCTCTCCTCTAAGCTCCATCCTCTTCCTCCTGACTCTGGATCCCCTAATGGAGTGAGGTGGCCCTTTATTATAATGCCCTGGATGTACTCCAGGTGCTTCATAATTATGTTCCGGCAGCACTTCCTGGTGTGGCAGAAGTTATGCAGTCCATGGCTCTATAATCATCCGGGGACTCCATGGTGGTGGCCATGGGCCCCAACAAGGTTGAGCTTCTAAGTTCTGATCCCGTGGCACCAATACAGACCAGGGCGGCTGCCCTCTCATGGCCCGGGCTAGGTATTGACCCTCTCCCGGTCCTTCCGGGCGTTCCGGCTGGGCAGTATCCTCAACCATATATATATATATATATATATATATATATATATATATATATATATATATATATATATATATATATATATACTGTATATATATAGTGCTAAATAAACAAGCCTTGATACAACAAAAAAAGATTTGGGGCAGCCTGCCATATACTTGGAAGTTGGCTGCAAATGCAAAAGTTGAGGAAATAATTTTTTACAGACAAGAGTCCAATACAGAACTGAAACAATGATACAGGCAAGGTAGTTTTAAAGTCGGAAGGAGGAAATGATGTCAGGAGCAACCTGAAGTCATGTCTTCTGAGGCGAAACTGGAAGTGGGGTCATGGGAACAATGCAAAATTTCCCACATTTGGTCTGCAGGGAGATAAGAGGTTTAGTGCCACCCCTGTGGTCTAATCAGGAATTACCTACTTTTGAGCCCTTTAGCTGCATCCCATGCGAACATGTGTGACAATATATATATGGCTATCCAACAAAACGCCATTAACAGATATTTGGACATGAACCCAGCATATACAGGCTTGAAAAGAAGAACATGCACATGACAAATCAGACTTTATGACCAGCTCCACCCTAAACCCCACCTCATTAATCCCCTCACCCCTATCAACTGACCTGACCCTCCTTATTTGCTCTATGCTGCCTTGGATTCCTGCATGTCTAATCATTTTCCTCTGATGATGACTCCTGATAGGAGTTGAAAGCTTAGGAATAAAAAATATTTTAAGATATATCATATATTAATTTTCTCACTTTGTGGATTTCCAGCTACATATATAATAAATATATATTATCTATTTCTTTATTTATTAAGCTTTTGTAAAAGGCCAGATTTCTCCATCAGGACACAAAAAGTTCTATTTGTCTATCTAATTGGCAACTCTAAATTGGCCCCATGGGGCTGTGTGTGAACAGGCTATTTAGTGAACTAGCATCCCTATATAGGGCCTGATGCTGTTGGGTAGGCTCTATCACAACCTCACTAATTGAATTAAGTAGGTCTGAAAATGTTATTTTAACTGTTATTTACATATGAGAGCAAAACCAGAGTATCAGGAGGAAACCCCATGCAGAGACTAGAAGAATGTGCAAACTTCTTACAGTCAATGTGTTTCAAATCCAAACCGCTGGAGGCAGCAGTGCTAATCATTGTACCACCACACTGGGCAAAATTTTATTTACATATTTTTTTGTTTTGTTTTTTTGTGGAAAAAAACTTTCCTCTAGTTTGAAAGAAGTCATTCTCAGAGACCAGATGAAAATTATTTATTTGTACACAGGTATGTAAGCACAAACATCTCAGTCCATGGAGTGAGCAATCAATAAAACAATTAATCTACTTTTATGCTTTATTGCAACATTACCTTATCTAATACATCATGCCATCTGACTCTTAATATGCAGAATACGCAGAGCTTCATTGAGTCAATGAGTGTAACCAGTATTTTCTGACTTTTCTACTGATTTTATCACTGCTTCATAGGAGGGTTGTTTGGGCTTTCCCATTAGTTTATTCCCACTTTATAGAGGGGTGTTTGTTACTCATCTACTTCATTTTAACCTCATCAACTATCTTGTTGGCTCCTTTAAGATGAGGCAAATGCTTTAAACAACATTTAGTTAATCCTTTAGTTACATTCTTATCCTTATGTTTAATAATTCATTGCCATATATTTGTGTTAAATTGTAAAATTATATCAAGTATTGATTAAAAATATTGATTAAAATTCTATAGTTTCTCTCATAATCATATCTTGAATAAACAGACACAATGAAAACTCTTGCATCAAATAAAACAAAACTTTATATCAAGGAAAAGAAAAAGGCATAAGGAATGGTAATACATTTTTATAACTGAATTCATATTTTCAGCTGAAACAGACAAAAATTAACACAGTATGTAAGTAAAAAAAGAGCATTGCTTCATCAAGGACAGCATCAGCAAAGGACATCTTGAGGGCTGTGAGTCAATCTTTGGCACATATCTTACATGTCAGCATTTTTACATCCCTGTTACTTATGGTCAAATTAAAGGCACCTTTTCTGCTTTTACTGTCTACAAAAAATGCTGACACTGATTCTGCTCTGCCTTTGTCTGTTCAGCACTTCCTTCTTTTCTTGCAATTATTTGCAATATACTATAAAGCAAAAAGAAGGAAAGATTAAACACACTTCATGTCACTGGGAACAGTGGTGCCATGTATGTGAAGTCTGCACGATAGTCCCCTGGTTTAAATGGGAGATTAAAGGGACACATTGGCATTTGGAGCAGAGGAGGACATGTCTCTGAACTGGCCTTGGACCTTCTTGGAAATCCCCAGGAAGAGTTGGAAGAAATGGTGAGGTTAAAGTGGCTTAGTGTGTCCAGTTCAGCATGTTGTCACCAAGACATCCATTAGGACAAAGTGAAGGTATATATATTTAAAATAAGACTGAATTTATTTGGAAAAATTATATTGTAAGTTACACAAGAGTGTTTAAGATCCATGCCCAAACGCAACCAAAGAATCCAACAGCATAGAAAGAAAAGGGAATTTATTAACAAAGTCTAGTAAATAAATTGTTTTGTCTTGGTAGAGTTCTGTATTACTCTGCTTTCCCCCTTTGTATTATTAATGTGAAGCCTTTGTCAGAAGCCTCAAATCTCACAAACTTACCACTGTTTATAAGGTATTGTAGTGTATAACTTCTCCACACCTTCCCTTCTACATGTATAACTTCTGGCAATTAGGTATAGTAAAAGATAAGCAGGAGTTAGGTTACACTTTAACACTAGAATTCCTGAAGCCTACGAAAACACTTGTAATCCCAACCCACCTTAAATCCCTTCACACCTCTCCATCAGCGTCTTTTGTTTTGTAAATGCGTCGATCAGCACAAGCAGCAAGCAGCCTGCTGTCCCTTCCCCTGCCTTGACAGAGCTCAACTCTCCCAGCTCACGCCAAGGCACCTTATCAGAGTGTGAGGTGCCTGGAGTTGCATTGGATAAATAATACAGTATATCGTTATTTGGAATATGTGCATTTCATGCGTGGTTCGTGTCTAAAAAGATCTGGGTAAGTGCAGGATTAAAGGAAATGAAAGAAATGCTGAACACATACCTAAAGCAGAAACATTTTTCATGTTATACTAATAATGATATGAACATTATAATGTGTGAAGACTTTAGTCCAAATATCAAATAAACATGTGCTTTTATTCAAGAATATAACCAAAGGAAAAAAAACATTTGATGTACATGTGGCTGTCAATAAGCTCAAATATCAATCAACAGGGGAGTTTTACACTTATTCTTGAATGATGCAGAGGTAAGAACTGCTGCCTTATAACCCAAAGGTCCCGGGTTCGCGACCGGGCGCTCTGTGTTTTGAGTAGTGAGCTGTTATTATTGTTATTATCTCTATAATATAATAAAAACATGCATTTGATTTGAGTCTGTAACACCCGGTGTAAATTTTGGCTACTTGTAAAAGTTAGCACTTTTTTTTTATTATTCAGTTTTATTCTCTCAGTGATGTTCACATGATACAATGAACTTACCTCTTCCTCTTTGAGTTGATGGCATTTATCTCCATTCTTTTCACAAGCATTGCTGTGGCTGATGCCTGCTCAGAATTATTTGTTGTAGTGGCAATCAAAGATACAATGTCCTGTGACAGCTATCAGACTGGACAAAGGCAGGACCATAGAAACAGACAACTTCTTCACAGCACTTTTGCTGGCTAATAGACTGCTGCACTACAACGCAACTCTGCTTGGCACCATAAGCAAAATGGGACTTCCACTTGCAGCTAAAGTCACTTCAGTATGCAAGCAATTCGCCACGCTAGTGTTTAGATCTGACAGCGCCTTGGTGACGGTGTATGCGCCCAAACTTTACACCAGCTGTTACAGACTGAAATCAAAGGCTTCTTCTTTTTGGGCGCATACACCATCGACAGGCTTCTTACGCTGATCGATTCAATTACAAAGCAAAAGACGCTGGTGGTAGAGGTGTGAAGGGATTTAAGGTGGGCCGGAATTGCGTTTTTCGTAGGCTTCATGAATTCTAGTGTTAATATTCATGAATAATAACTATAAGCAAAGTACAAGTGAATACTGGCAACCATACAACCTGATAAATGCTGATATGCAGTTTGAGGCGGCACACAGACTTTTTTGTTACTTAAAATGGCTCTAGTTAAGTCATCATTTTTAGTCTTCTTCTTTCAGAACAGGTGGCATGCCTGTCTCAATATGGCAGCTGAGTTGTGCTTCTCAGTGTGGTCTTTTTTCAGTTCATTGTGCGTGAGAAGCTCCTTCATGATGATGGCGTAAGAAAGAGTGGGACTGGTAAAGCAAGCAAATTTATAGACTCCTTGTCCAAACCCTACAATCAATAGGGCATCGTGGTAGTTAATGGCTTCTGCTTTAAAACCAAACAGGTCATTTTAGACCAATAGAATTCTGGTGCGACACAATGGTTTCACACCTGCCCCCAATACCATTTGTTAAGGTGAAGCTTGCCAGCTAGATAGTTGGTCTCCATGCGGGGTTTGATTGAGAGAGTCCTGCAGAGGGTCACTTGCCAAACTGGGTTAAGGAATTTCCCCCGACCTTGTCATAAAATTACAAAAACTCACACCTAAAGACTGGGAGTGGGCTTCTTACGTTGTTTTGTCTACGTTACAAATAAAGATATACAAAATATTTATCAACTTATATACAAAATTTCACACCACAACATAAATGTAGCAAGAAAAAAGGACCAATTCATAAAAAACAAAACCTACAGTGGATTCAGAAAGTCTTTAGACCCCTTAGCATTCTGCAGACTTTATTGCGTTCTGGATTTCATTTCAAATGTATAATTTCAGCATTTGTGCACATCAATCTACACTCAAAAACGCATAATGACAAAGTGAAAACATTGCAATTTTTTAAAATTAACAAACTAAAACCTTTCATTCATATAAGTATTCACACCCTAAATGCAGTACTTTGCAGAAAATCATTTGACAGTAATTTCATCTTTCAGTCTTCTTGGGTAAGCTTTTCCAAGCTTGGATTTGGGCAGTTTATCCTAATCTTCATGACAGATCTTCTCAGGCTCTGTTAGACTGGATGGGAAGTGTCTGTAAACTGCCACCTTCATGTTTCTCCACAAATGTTCTAAATCTAAGCTTTGGCCGAGCCACTCAAGGATGCCGCTCCAGTGTTATCTAGGCTGCATGCTTTGGGTCGTAGTCATGCCAAAAGGTGAACTGTCACCCCATTCTAAGCTCCCACAGACTTTGAAGCAGGTTTTCTTCAAGGATTTCCCTGCATTTGGCTACATTCATCCTTTCCTCAATTCTGACCAGTCTTCCTCTCCTTGTCACTGAGAAGCACACATGCTTCGGAGAGGGTATTAGGCAGTTGATAAGGAGTGCCTGGCCATCGCCAGATATGCTGCCTGGAATTCTGCCCAAAGAGTTTAAATTTTTTGTCTTGTGAGACATGAGAATCTTTATCCTCAAGCTCTCAGAGTCATTTAAACTTTCACATACCCTTTCTAAGGAGTGATTTCTGTCTAGTGACTAAATGCCTGATTGACAGAGTACTGCTAAGATGGTCATTCTTGTGACAGGTTCTCCCATCTAAGCAGAGACCTGCTAGAGTGACTTTTGGATTTTTGGTCACCTCCTTGAACAAGGCCTTTCTTACCTGGTGTGGACACTAGAGGGGCCTGCAACTCCTCAAACCCAACACAACAGACACAGGGCTCACATTAAAAGCACAAAGACCTTATGCATGGTGAGGAAAACTCTTCACAAAGCATTCCCACCATCACAGCCTCAAGTAAATTAATGGCATAGCACACAGTTATTCTTCTCTCTCTGTCTCTTTCTCCTCCGCTCCTCTCAGAAAGCTTCATTCACCTTCCACTCGACTCTGGATACCCTGTGAGGTACGGTCATGTCCTCTTATATTGGCCAACCCAGAAGTGCTTCTGCTCTTCCCCCCATGTGATTTGCAAGCACTTCCACGTTACCAATGCCATGTTGCTCCTCCTCTGTCACATCACCCCCTGGCAGCACAGGTCTAAGATATAGAACTCCAAGTCCCATGGTGCCCTGTGGGAATCTGGGGCACTGTTGCAATCTAGGGATGCTGCCATCTGGCATTCTGGGGGAGGCAGTGCCCTAAAGAAGCTGTCTTCCCCCATCCTTCCATTTCTTGGGTATCTTGGCCGAGTTGGGCCCTTGCACTGGTTTTGCAGTTTTGCAGGATGGCCAACTCTAGGAAGAGTTCCGGTGGTTCCAAACTTCTTCCGTTTCACAATTACTGAGAACACTGTGCTCCCGAGAACACTCAAAGCTTTAGAAATGCTTTATTCCCTTACCTTGATTTCGGCCTCACCACAGTTTGATCATGGGAGTCAACAGAGAGTTCTGTGAATTTCACGCTTGGTTTTTGTCCTGACATGCTGTGTGAACTGTGGGACCTTACGTACACTGGTATGTATCTGCCCCTCTATACGATGTCCAATCACTTCAGTTTACCAGAGATGGACTCCAATTACATTCTAGAATTACATTCTAGACACATCTCAAAGATAATCAAAGCAAACAGGGCACACCTGACCTATTTTCACTTTGTCATTATGGGTTATTGAGTGTAGACTAATTGGTAAAAATGGTAAATGTATCCATTTAAAATTAAATCTACAAAAAATAAGGTGTTCAGAAAATGAAACAGAAACCTTACCAACCTTCAAGAAAAACCTGGATGAGATCTTGGGATAGCTTAACCCTTAAACCATCACGTACATGGAAAAGTTAATGCACCCCCCGACGCCAAATGCTTTTTTGCTGCACTTTTTAAGGAAATGTCACAAATCATCAAGAAAAAGTCCAATTTTAATGGAACACATATTTTTTTCATGCAGAGAGCATTACAATTACTGCAACACAGATCATTTTACACACTGCCAATGAACTATAAAAACTATAAAAAAAACTACTGCAACAATCTATTATTATATGTACTAGGTGCAACTGATGCCATTGATGAAATTCAGTAAAATCACAGTGCCCACTGTGCTTGAACTTGTTGCATGCAAGCACACAGAGGCCAAGGCTGATGCTTGCAGGCTTGTCTAGTGCAGCGGCAGCAGTGGTCATGAGCTGCCTACTTGATGAATACATGGCACTGACTGATCAGCTCTGGCGTGCTGTCAAACTGTACTGGGAACCAACTCTTTTCGGTTGGAGTGTTCAATGAATGTACATCGCAGAATATTCTCAGATCCAGTGTGCTGGCAAATTGCACTGAGAACCAACTATAGCTGATTGTAGCGGTTTAAGGATTAATTATTAGCTAAACAAACAGAGTTGATGGACTGAATAGTCTCCTCTTGTTTGTCAGATTTCTTGCGTTTGTTATGTCTGAATGCTGCCTGTATCCACTGTCATCCTAATGGCCTTCCTGTACAAGAATAATACCATATGTCCCCCTGGGGACAAATAAAGTTGTATCTATCAATATGCCTGTCTACCCTAGAGTTGGCTAATCAACTTACTCACTGTTGAACACCTTCTACGACCCACGCTGCAATTCATCTTTCTTAACAATCTCTGGCCTTTCTTCCTTCAACCATTTGAGGACTTGTCACCAGCTCTTTCCAGAGTTAAGATATCTAGTGTGCTGGTTGAAATAGTTTTTAAATCCAGAGCCAGAAACATTTCTAGGTAATCCTTTTTAAGTATTTTGAGAGTTAGTTGATCTCCAATCTAAGGTCTTAAGAAATTCTCTTGAGAGAAACTAGGTTTCCCTGCATGTTCTTCATACCATAGATTGAGATTGGGTAGTGCCTCGCTGGTTTTTCACTTCAGTACTATTCTGTGTAAACATCACAGTGTCCTCTAGTGGTTTGGGGAACATTTACAACACAAACAAGTCTACTGTCCAACAAAAACCTTTATTTATTGTAGTGGTACAATGTTCAGTTCTGCTTCATAGATCCAAGTACCGGGCCCTACTTGTGTGGAGTCTACAGGCATTTCCCCCTCTGTGTAGTTTTCTAGTTTTTTCCTTCCAATGATGGATGTATTAGGTCAATTGGTGAATGTAAATTGGCAAAACATGGGTGTGCGTGAGTGTGTCCTGCAATGAACTGGTGTTTCTTCCAGGGCTGGTTTCCGTTTTGAACCTAATATAGCCAGGACTGGCACCAGTTCCTCAGAATTCTCATCTACATACCTGTGGTGTAGCAGGTCTGTAGCTCAAAAAGAATGGCTGTTTTAATTAATAAATAAGTCAGCGTTTCTCAAAAGTATTTGCGACCGAGTTTTCATAACAGTTTTAATCGTGCCCCCCTAAAATTTTTTTGAATTGTAGATGCATATTTTAATATACCTACTTAGCTTTTATCGACATTTATAAAACTCTATATTTATTTTTCTAGTATCAGAATGTAGTTTAAGTTAATTTGATTTGGTTTCAACAGATTTTTTTTTCGTATTTTTGATTCTTGTTTTCTTTTTTTCACATCTTCGCGCCCCCCTTTTTGTTACTTCGCACCCCCTAGAGGGGTCCGCCCCACAGGTTGAGAACCACTGAATAAGTAATGAACGCGCTCATGCTGGGGAGTGGAGCAGGTGTGAGTGATTTACCGAAGATGCCCCGTCTCAGGGTTGGTGTGAGGTGGTCAGCCATCTGTGTGTTGCCTTGCCCGCACCTGCGGACAGTCTGAGTGCCTTGTTATAAGCCTGAGGTGGTAATCAGGCAATCGCACCTGCAACCGCTTCCCCTGCCTATGAAGAGGAGTGTAGAGGAAAACGGAAGAAGGAAACAAAGGACAAGGGAACAAAGAAAAAAGAACAAAAGAGGTTCAGAGGTTAAAGGACAGAGAGAAAGGCAGGAGCAGTGGTGAGCCAGAATTTAGGGGAGAAGCAAGTGGATGGGACTGGTGCCCTAGGAGGTAGCGCGTGGCCAACGACTCAGGAGGGGGTACAAGGATCACTCCTGCTGAGTAGCCAGGAGAAGGACTTGCTGGTTAGTGCCTGTGACTGGCAGCGGTGGGAGGACAGCACGCTTTCACCGGGTGGAGCCTGGATTGGCAGCAGTGGGCACGGGAGCAGTGTTCGGTGGCTCCTCGTGGAACGCCATAGATCGGGTGGCAGGGACATGGGCCATGATTGATGGGTGTCTTCTCCTCTTTTTAGAGGTCTCTCCGTCCTGTGAGGTCCTAGAAGGGTAGGCTAGAGAGGCGTCGGTTTTTTAAAAGGGAAGCACCGGGAACTGAGTATTTTAAAACAAGACTCCTGCCTGAATTTTAACCTCATTTTTAACTGATTTTATTTCTATTTATTGATTTTAACCTCCACTCACACTTTGATGATTTTATGGATTATTTATTTATTAACTGTTTTTTGAACACCACGCTTTGGACACCACTTTTCACCATCCCCTTTCTTGATGTGTTTTGTCCTCATCAGCCACGCTCATCTCGGTTACAATGCTGACGGTGTTGGGTTTGAGAGACTCCCATTATAGAAGAGGGAGCAAGGAGCCAACCCACACCGTCACAATACCCCTTTCACACCTGAAATTAACTATAACAACCGTTTTGGAAATTGATGGGTAAATGAATCCCTTAAAAATAATAATGTAAAGGTCAATGAACCGTTTGATTTCATATCTTTCTAGTAAATTCCCACTTAATGATTTAGCAGCAGTAGTGTAAAAACTTCACTGGAAACCATGCTGGAAATACATTTACTCTTCTACTTCAAAAAAATCTAATTGATTCTCTAGGTTACTTACAAGGGGATCATTTCACTTAAGTAGATGCTGTATGTGTGAGGATTACGTTAGCTATACCTTAAGCACTTCATAATGGAGTAAAGCTAAATGACATTCAGAAACGTTACAGAGGTGATTTTAAATAATATAATGTCTCAGAGAGTGAAATTTTAATGTTGAAGATTAATATTAAAGCCAGGGTAAAAAATAAAATAGATAAATAAGATTTCGCATAGTGTTCCAGACAGTCTGGACTATCTAAAGTGTGTATTCCTGTGTTTTATTCATTATGTGCTATAGAATTTATATATTTCTGATGTACCACGTGTAAGAGGCATTGTACTCTGTAGACATGACAATTAACATGAACATGAGCTTGAACATTTTATGTAATAGCTAAAGATATGGAAATTCTTGATTTTTTTTTTGTATGTTATGACTTGTTTTTCAATTAGCACACATGATTTGCTTACTCAATACCTTAAATTACAAATGTGCATTTAACCAACCGTTTTCCTCCATTTTCATTCCAATTCAAGTATCTTGAGCCGGTTTCAGAAGGTGCAGTCTAAGCCATTTGTTTGAGGTTCTGCATAATTAAACACCAATTATTCATAGTATTGTTTGTCATGGGCTACTCATCTGGCATATCCTTTTATAAAATTTCTTTGCCAGAAATGCAGAAATGACTTCCTTTTGTGTGCTGTTCTAATCAGGGAGCTTGATTAAAACCCCATTAGCAGGGCTCTATTAGAATGGTAAGAAGGAATAATCAAAATGGAAATTAGATTTGGGGGATGAATGATCAGTGTGATGATGATGCAGTACGTGGAATATTGTGATGAGCTGTACTTTTTAAAGAAGTGCCCACCTACCTCGAAAATATCTGAAATCAGGATGTGGATCAATGAGAAAAGGAAAAAGAAAAGCATTAATAAAACACAGGGGATTGTTGTCTTATTCTTATTTCTTTTTTAAAGCTATTTTCACTAATTACCTCAAAAAAGGTTTAGGATTTTTTTTAATGGTACACATATTATAACCTAATTCTCTTTTTTAAAAGTGTATGTTCTGGCCAGCACAGTAGCTCAATAATTAGCACCCAGGGCTCTGGATTTAAAGCCCATGTCTGCTCGGACTCACATTCCCCCTGTGCCTGTGTTGGTTTTCCTGAAGATACTCGGGTTTTTCTCCCACATTCATAAAGATATACACGTTCATTACTGACTCAAAGCCGGCCAAGAGGAAGTAGTCCTGTGTGTTTGAGTGGGCCCTGCTCACTCAAATACATGTCCAGTTGATCACTAAGTCAACATGATGGCAGACAAAAACACTTATCTTTAGCAGATGGCTCCTACTTCTGAAGGTAGAACTTCGAGTTCTATTTATTTTACATAACCAGGACATTGGAAGTACAAACGGTGGTTAAAATTCTGAGACTATTGACAAGGGGTGCGAGACAGAGGATAGGAGTCAAGTGGGGCACTTTGGTACTTCTTGATACAAGAAGAATTGTCTGCAACTGCTTATTGACTTTTGTTATAGCAAAGAGTGTCCACGCATGGTCACGATTCTGGGAGAGGTAGAGGGAGTGCACTGCCATAACTACTTTGGGGTCCACCGCAGTAACAGGCTGAACTGGTCTCGTAACGTAGAGGAACTGCTGTATGTAAGAAAAGGCAGAGCAGACTCGTTCAATTCACTGTAAATGGAGGTTTGGTGATGAGATCAAAAACTTGTTAACAAGTTAAGTTCAGATTCTGATTTTGCGATGTATCAAAACATCGAGAAAACTGAATTTGATTTTCATGTCTTAAAATAGTACTAGGGTGTTGTACCGTGTCTTATAAACACAGGGAACTGCAGTTTCTGTATTATATCTTGCCTGAAGAAGGGGCCTGAGTTGCCTCAAAAACTTGCACATTGTAATCTTTTTAGTCAGTCAAAAAAAGACGTAATTTTGCTTGACTTCTCACTACACTACATTATGTGACTCTTCAATTCCACCTGGTGGGGGGTAAACGTTACCATTATACAAATGTATTGTCTGTTATACCTGCATTTTTAACACTCTTTAATTTAATATTGTTTTTTATCACTATACTGCTGCTGCTGGAGTATGTGAATTTCCCCTTGGGATTAATAAAGTATCTATCTATCTATCTACATGTCTTAAAATGTAATTTTTTTTATCAGGTAATTATGTTTTTTGTGCTCTGTAGAGCTCCTGAATAGCTTCATCCTAGCAATAATACAAACACTTAGAATGAGTAGTTTCCAATATATCTGCCCCAAACACTGAAACCTATTAACAACAAGAACAATTTATTTCTTGTATTGTTCAAAATCACAAAAGGAATGCCTCAATGGGTCTTAACAAGCCCTGTTTTTGACAGTTTCCCAAACAGATGCTCAGTTTAAACTTAAGCAGGTCATCTTGACAATGTCTACAGGCCTAAATACATTGAATTGCTGCCATTTGATTGGCTGATTAGATATTTGCATTTACAAGCAGTTGAAGAGGTGTACCTATAAAGTGGCCAGTGAGGGTACATTTATGCACACATAGAGGTACATGCAATGACACACAGGCATACACACACATACTAACACACTCTCTAAGAAATTCAGAAGTAAAGATAAGCTGAAAGCTCGTTTGCCCAACCGGAGCACACGCCGAATGATGAAGAGAATGAAATAACCACACAAACACACACAGAGACCACAACGGATCTGTAAAGGCTGACACGGACAGAGGTATTAAGCCACCAGTCTGACTATCTATGCAGCTTGTATGCTTCCTTTGACCCAATGGCTTTAGTTTCAGATTACATTTTATTGAATTCACTCAATTTCCTGCATTTATTTGTGTACATACTGAATATTATACAGGTTAATATACTTGTTTGTATATTATCGCATAGTACGATCAGTTCTATTTTACTGTAAAATCCTCCGTGAAAATGATTTCTTGTGATATTACGAAAGTGAAATTCACATGGAAGTACTATATGGATCATTCCATACCGATTTTTTTCTTAGGAAACTGCACACCTTTAATGATTTCCTTCACATTAGCATCTCTGTGATGGCCAGTGTGACTGTAGGGTGCTGAGCTGGTAACATTACTTCAAGGGAGACCCACCGAATCAACAAACTAATTAAAAAGGCAGGCTAAGTTATGGGATGCACTCTGGATCCCTGGAGATAGTAGTAGAGGATGAATGAAAACAAAACTGACAATGCTGCTGTTCTCACTATTCCCTGCTGGACTGGGTAATCCCAGATTGGGTTTTGTTGTCTATTGCATCCCTCGTCCAAGAATTTTTGATGATGCATTCCACAATAGAACACTGTGAGATGTCCTGCTTCAAGACATTCATCTTTTCAAGCGTCTTGATAAGAGTTGTGACAGCTGCAGGCCAAGATGGTCATCCCAGACCTCCCTGTCCACAATTACAGAGTCTTAGGCAATTCTGAGGTGCCCCTGAGAGAGATATTTTTTTTATTATATTTATACAATGGTTTGCACAACATGCACCTTGATAACTCAAAACCATAATTCCATTAACACCTGGAAATTTTCACACATGCTTATTATTCAACAGATGCACAATGCCTGAATAAACTTATCAGAAAAACCTTCTCCATCACAGGGAAACCCCTAAATGCACTGGACGCTGTTGTGGAAAAGAGGATGGTGGCAAACTTGGATGCCACCATGAAAAATCCCCTCCATCCCGTCTAGGGGGGCTCACCTGAAGCCCTTTTAGTCACAGACTCATTTAACCATGGTGTGCAAAGAAGCACCTCTGGGGGTCTTTTCTACCCACTGCTATCAGGCAATTTAATGCTTCCTCCTGATGTATTTGTTAAGTTGATTTTGAAATATCTATACAATATAAATTAATTGATTGATTAACTGATTGATTGTATTATCTGTTCTATGAATTTTTATCCTTTATTAATATTTCTGCTGCTGTATGCATCTGAATTTCCCCCATGGGATTAATAAAGTTTATCTAATCCAGAGGTCCCCAACTTCAGTCCCGGAGGGCAACAGTGGCTTCAGGTTTTCATCCTAACCCTTTTCTTAATTACTGACTTGCTTTTGCTGCTAATTAACTTGTTTTAAATTAATTTTAATGACTTTAATTGTCATGTTTTGGCTCATTTTATATATCATTATTGTTTGGATACAAATTAAGAAAAAATTAACAAGGGGTCTGAGTCTTCGAGAGCAAATCAATTGAAATTAATTCAAAAGAATGTAATTAGCAGCAAAAACCAGTCAATAATTAAGAAATGGGTTAGAATGAAAACCTGCAGCCACTGCGGCCCTCCAGAACCGGAGTTGGAGGCCCCATATCTAATCTAATCTAATCTCTCTATAATAATAAAAAAAATCTTGGGACGAGACAAGACTAATCCTGCAAGAAGATGTGACTTTTTGAAGAGACTTTCTGGAAGGAAGTCCCGCGAGACAGAGACATTTTCCATGAGATTCTTTCCATTCACGCCCTACTTACAACTATTTTCAAACAAGACCACGGTCATCAGGTGCTTTCCGGCTCTTAACCTGGGCAGACACCAATCCATTAAAGGGCTTACTTATGAACACACACACACACACACTTATGAAGATCCAGTTTAGAATTAGCCATCCATCTAAATATGACAGTGAGAAACAATGAAGTCAAATTAATTAACCCGAAAATTGTCGATCAATTACATGGCAAATTGATTAAATATGTATCAATAGACTATGCTGAAGCAGTTGGTGGTGATCATGTGGAAGATGAAAACATCAACTTATAATATCCTGTAGAATATCTACAAGCGTTAACATCGTCCAGTGTTCAACCGACTGAATTACTGTTGAAAGAAGGATGTATCATAATGTTATTGCGTAATTTATGTATTAGTGATGGGCTATGCAATGGAACAAGATTAGTTGTATTAAAAATTGGTCGAACAATTCTAACATGTAAAATTTTAACAGGCGACAAGAAAGGTAATGTAGTACATCTTCCGTGAATAACATCAGACACAAAAGTAGATCTTGATATCCCATTCATATTAAAATGTTTACAGTTTCCCGTGAGAATAGCTTTTAATATGACAATTAACAAAACACAGGGACAAACATTCGAAAAAGTCGGTTTATTTATTAGAGAGAAAGAAACGATATTCATTCATGGTCAATTATACGTTACATTGTCACAATGTAAATCCAAACATGGAATCAAAATTTAATGCGATCTTGAAGAAAAGTTAATTCCAAATATTGTTTTAACTGAAGTTTCAAAGTAAAAGTGAAAATAATGCATATGTAACAATTCCCATTAAAAATAACAATCTCTTTAAATTGTATATCTGGTTAACCAAACCCGGGGGTTGGCAAGCGAAGCGAGCAGGAGGCAGAGCCCCCTAGTCTAATCATACATTTGTGATTTGCAAGGCTTTTATATAACAGTATCTGATAAATAATTAAATACCTTTAGATGGGTAAGCATGCTATATGGTAATATACCTTACCTTATCATTTATTCACTGGCGTGTGGTCTCTGTTTATGATGCCTCCTATACACCATTGCCCTCTTCCTTGGGTCCTGATTTATAGATAAAAGTGTTTAGCTCTACTAAATGCAAGCTCGGTACTTCTTACAGCTAATTAGTGATAAAAATAGGAACATAACCTGTAATGACTGCACTTAAAAGCCGTGAATAAAATTCACATGCAGCAGGATGTTTTATTAATTTTCTTCACTATTCTTTAAATATGTAATTCAATTCATAAAGAACGTTAACACCAATTATATAATAAAGAGAACTACAATATATGGGCAAAGTAAAGCATTCATGGTAAAATGCTTCACTAACATGTGTGTACCACTAGCAATCCTCCAAAGAGAAAGCATTAGCGTCGGACGAATGTATGACAGGAGTCAAGAAAAATGTTGGCAACCATTTTTACTTTAAAAACAAATGAGCAGAAAATAACACATGCTGTTAGTGCGGCATAATAACAAATAAAAAATAAAAAAAAAAAACTATTAGCCATAGGTTGCAAATGTTTTTGATGTGCTATCTGTTGGAATGACAAATGCAATTCATATGTCTCTGTTGTATGCCATTTGATATGGGATTCGTAAAAGCAGTGTTAATGTTTGTGATATGCCATGGTTATTTTTTTTATTAATACAATATGTACAAAAATACAAATGTTTCTGATGTGCCATCTGTTGGATTGACAGAGACATAGCACCCAGATGAGCACACAAATACACAGAGAGACTCAGACACGTGTCCATTTTTTTAGGGTTGATTTGCTTCTTGATTTACATCTTGAACGCACTTCCTCTTAGTCTCCACTAGGTGATCCCAAATACACGATTTACTATTTAATTAAAAGAATTCTGACAAATGTACAGAATGTACAGTCCAGTGGATCGAGACTGTTATTTTAAAACGAGTTCATCGAGAACATGGGGACACAGTTGGAAACTTGTTAAGGGTAAATTTCGCACAAACATTAGGAAGTTTTTCTTTACACAAAGAATGACAGACACTTAGAGTAAGTGACCAGATAGTGTGGTAGAAAGTAAGACTTTAGGGATTTTCAAAACTCAATGTTTATTTGGAAGAATTAAGTGAATAGGACTGGTGAGCTTTGCTGGGCTGAATGGCCTGTTCTCGTCTCGATTGTCCTAATGTTCTAATGAATTAAATTTATCAATGTTTTTTGGGAATTTCAGAATGGACCCTTAAGGATTCTTCTCTACTCATCACTGAAGAAGTTCAATTCCCATTGTCTAGGTAGGACATGCACTTTCGTTTAGGGGTGCTCTAAGGTGCTGTTATCTGCCCAGCTTCTAGTGCGGCCATGTTTTTCTTTTAGTATTTTGCCCTGATGTATAAAATCCCTTGATTTATAGTCATATCTTTTTATAACATTTTATTTGCTATTTTAACTACATCTATGGTTTTGCCCTGGGATTGCAAGAATGATGTGAAAATATAAGCCCATAGGTTCCTTCCAAAGACCGTCTGGTTTTCTCAAATCACAAAGCACTTTCCAGTACATACAGTATTTTAGGAGAAATTATGAAGTCATGCTGGCAGCTATATGCCTCCTGGCATTCGCAATTAGTTTCTGTCCAGACCAATGTTCTTGTTAATAAAGCGTCCTTACCAGGACTTTATTCCAAGTACAAACCATTTTCCAAAAATGAACATAAACAAGAAAAGAATGCTTTGTGCCAAAATCCAAAGTAACTAGCCAGAAACATTCCTGTGTAAGAAAACAAGATGTGTCTATGCCAAAAAGAAATAAGTATTAACCCTCATCCTTGCAAATCTTTTTTTGTGCTTTTTGTGAAGCAAAGGCAAAAAACCTAAAATGAAGTTCAAACAAAGAATGCCAAGGTAATGGTCATTTTGCATCACTCAAAATCAAAAACATTAAATACGTATTGTTAAATAAGTAACTCTGTTCTATTAATAAAATACTCGCATAGTGGGTGGCACTACTGATTATTGGATTTAATGGATTTAATGTCCATGTCCGGCTGTTGTTCATGTGGAATCTCGCTTTCTTCCTCCATGGTTTCCACAAAGATGTGCAGGTTACGTGATTCTGAGCTGACGCAGCATGAGTGGGCTTGGGGAAGAAGTCTGTCGGGACAGGCTCTGGAGACCCTGAATTGGATTAAGCAGGTTAAAGAATGTTATGCTTTCTTAATAATAATAAAATAATTTCTGTTGAGAATGGCACTTAGGTGCCAGTACTGTACACACCGGTGTTTGCTGTATCCGAGGTGCTGTTTTTTCAAAGAGCATCTTTTATATTTCCATTCATAATCCTTAAAAGAGCATAAGCTTTTTTTATGCTTCTTTTATATGTTATTATTACTTTGTCCAAGCTGAAGTAGGGTTTCAAGTAACTTCTCACTGAATTAGAGGGCACTGGAACATAATTAAAGCCGCAAGTAGAATTCTAGAAGGCGAAGCCAAAGAGCATACAGTCAAAGCTCTAATTAGGGCTCAGCAAGCCTCTATATTTCAGGAGAGATCAACCCAAAGTCAAGTGGGATTCAAACCAAAGCGTTACAGCTAAATTGTTCAAATATTTATTCACGCAGAAAGATAAAAAATATGCACAATTTGTAGGAACAATTCACAACCAACCAGAAAACCTATTATTTGTTGAACTGTCCTACAATCATGGAAGCATTTAAATATCCTGGAATCCTAATTTTTTTTTGCAAAAGAGAGAAATATTATTATCCCAGCTTACCCAATGCTAAAAAAATTTAATTATGTTTAAAGTTTTCTGTTTTTCACAACAGTCTTAACTTTATTATATAAGTAGATACGGCGTAGTTAAAAATGAACTGTAAAGAGGGTTAAAATAACTTCCATCATTACAGTATATGCAATGTACATATGCAGTATATTTTTTTAGTGATTTTAAATCCTTTAATCGCCATATTCAATTTCTTGTATTAGGAATTTGTCATTTTAACTACCTTAACTTACCTTAACTAACTCACCAGGGACTTTTGGGGTCAGAGCACAGGGTGAGCTGTTTGTGCAGCACCCCTGGAACAATAAAGTATCTATCTATCTATCTATCTATCTATCTATCTATCTATCTATCTATCTATCTATCTATCTATCTATCTATCTATCTATCATTCCTTCTGTCACTGCCAGGATTGAAACTGGCAACCTTCAAGTTACCAGCTCAGATCCTTTAGCCAGAGAGCCACCACTTATACATGCATAGATATACGAGTATATATATATATACTATATACTAGCTGTGTAAGACCGTGCTGTAAAAAGCTCGGGCTCATAGAAACTTTTGAAATCATCAGAAAAAAACTGAAATGCGGAGTCAGCGGTTTCATTTTGCAGAGATGCTCACCCCACTTGTCTATCAGCGGCTAAGCGGGTTTCTCTCTCGTGTCTTTCGTCAGCAGGTTCAATTTGGTGACTGAGTCACTTTCTATCAGCTTCATGCTATAGTCTCATACTTCTTTCTTCTTCTAACTCGTTAACTTGAGGCTGCTTTGCTGGCTCCTTGAGCTTCATGCTGTAGCCTCGCACTTCCATGCCAGACAGACAGACACACACACTTCCATCCGTTGATGTTTATAAATAAGATATATATATATATATACAGTGCATCCGGAAAGTATTCACAGCGCATCACTTTTTCCACATTTTGTTATGTTACAGCCTTATTCCAAAATGGATTAAATTCATTTTTTTCCTCAGAATTCTACACACAACACCCCATAATGACAACATGAAAAAGTTTACTTGAAGTTTTTGCAAATTTATTAAAAATAAAAAAACTGAGAAAGCACATGTACATAAGTATTCACAGCCTTTGCCATGAAGCTCAAAATTGAGCTGAGGTGCATCCTGTTTCCCCTGATCATCCTTGAGATGTTTCTGCAGCTTAATTGGAGTCCACCTGTGGTAAATTCAGTTGATTGGACCTGATTTGGAAAGGCACACACCTGTCTATAGAAGGTCCCACAGTTGACAGTTCATGTCAGAGCACAAACCAAGCATGAAGTCAAAGGAATTGTCTGTAGACCTCAGAGACAGGATTGTCTCGAGGAACAAATCTGGGGAAGGTTACAGAATAATGTCTGTTGCTTTAAACTTCCCAATAAGCACAGTGGCCTCCATCATCCATAAGTGGAAGAAGTTTGGAACCACCAGGACTCTTCCTAGAGCTGGCCGGCCATCTAAACTGAGTGATCGGGGTAGAAGGGCCTTAGTCAGGGAGGTGACCAAGAACCTGATGGTCACTCTGTCAGAGCTCCAGAGGTCCTCTGTGGAGAGAGGAGAACCTTCCAGAAGGACAACCATCTCTGCAGCAATCCACTAATCAGGCCTGTATGGTAGAGTGCCCAGACCGAAGCCACTCCTTAGTAAAAGGCACATGGCAGCCTGCCTGGAGTTTGCCAAAAGGCACCTGATGGACTCTCAGACCATTAGAAACAAAATTCTCTGGTCTGATGAGACAAAGATTGAACTCTTTGGTGTGAATGCCAGGCGTCCCATTTGGAGGAAACCAGGCACTGCTCATCACCATGCCAATACCATCCCTACAGTGAAGCATGGTGGTGGCAGCATCATGCTGTGGGGATGTTTTTAAGCGGCAGGAACTGGGAGACTAGTCAGGATAAAGGGAAAGATGACTGCAGCAATGTACAGAGACATCCTGGATGTAAACCTGCTCCAGAGCGCTCTTGACCTCAGACTGGGACGACGGTTCATCTTTCAGCAGGACAACGAACATAAGCACACAGCCAAGATAGGCACGTATAGTGCAATCTCAGTCTTCTCGTAGTTATTTCCGCAGTGCTCTGCTGCTGTACTGCGAATCTGTGGTTGCCTCAGAAACAGACAAGCAGTCCTCCACAGATGCACTTCAGCGTACCATCCCATTTGGGGGGAGGTCCTAAAAGAGTTCAGAAACCTCACAATATATATATATATATATATATATATATATATATATATATATATATATATATATATATATATATATATATATATATATATATATATATATATATATATATATATATATATATATATATATATATATAGAAGCCAAATACCACTCATCATAAAATCTCCCAAACCATAATGACTTGGGACTTTAAATTTGGAATGTAGGTTACCCTTGGCCCATAGGTGCTTGCTAAGAAGCGAGTGTGGTCCAAGCGCGAAATTTCTTATAGTTTTTTAGTTCCATTTGTATGTCTGTCCGCTTTCACAAAAGAACTACTTAATGGATTTAGATCTGTTTTTTTCTGTAATTTGCTTGAACAGTCTGTTGATTTTTCAACAGTCTCATTGAGCTAAGTATTATAGTTCACTTAATGTTCTGATTTATTAGCCCGAATCCAAGAGAGACTCATCAGGCTGCGGTTGGGGGGTGGGGCGTACCTTACCTCTGCTTAGTGAACAAAAGAACTACTTAACGGATTTAGATCTTTTATTTTTCTATGATTTGCTTGAACATTCTGGTTGATATATTCACGTTAGTCCGAGACAGAGGCTACGGGCCAAGGGGAGGGGGAAGAGTGACGTCAGAAGTAGAGAGCTCGGCGGAGCCCTCCTCGCTGTCCTGTTTCACTAATATGCGGGCGAAGCCGCAGGGGATGGCTAGTATAGATATATATATATATATATATATATATAGAGAGAGAGAGAGAGAGAGAGTTATGTTCAGAAAAACAGCAGTATGTTTAAAAAAGTGAATAAAGCTCAAAATCCTTATAATAGCTTTTATTTATTTCCATACATGCAAATGCATTAGAAACACTGCACATTCTATTCCAAATCAAAACATGAAGAAAAATTGATCAAATTTGTGTTATTCCTTTACAGAAAGTGAAGAAAATGGAATATTAGGCTGTTCAATAAAAAAACAGTGTCTGCATTCTTCTTTACAAACTCAAACATTCACTGTATAAACTGAAAAGTCTTTCAAGATTTTGCCTTCCTTTGAATCACTGAACTAATATTTAGTTGTACAACCACTGTTACACATCTGTGTTGCATGGTGTCGACCAACTTCTGGCACCAGGTATTCCAGCCCAGGATGACTGGACTCCATTTCACAATTCTTCTGCATTTCTTGGTTTTGCTGCAGAAACAGCATTTTTGATATAACCCCACAAGTTTACTATTGGATTAAGGTCAAGGGATTGTTCTGGCCACTCCATAATGTGAATCTTGCTGGTCTGGAACCAAGATGTTATTCATTTACTGGTGTGTTTGGGGTTGTTGTCTTGTTGGAACACCCATTTCAAGGGCATTTCCTCTTCAGCATAAGGCAGTATGACCTCTCCAAGTATTCTGAGGTATTCAAACTGATCCATGATCCCTGGTATGTGATAAATAGGCCCGACACCACAGTATGAGAAACATTTCCATGTCAAGATGCTTGCGCCACCATGCTTCACTGTCTTCCCAGTGTAGTATGGCTTGAATTCTGTGTTTGGGGGTCATCTGACAAACTGTCTGCGGCTGTTAGACCCAAAAAGACCAATTTTGCTTTCATCAGTCCACAAAATATTGTCCCATTTCTCTTTAGGCCAATCCATGTGTTCTTTTGCAAATTGTAAACTCTTCAGCAGATGTCTTTTTTGCAACAATGGGACTTTGCAGGGCTTCTTGCCAACAGCTTGGTTTCACATAGGCGTCTTCTAATTGTACTATTTTCTGCACTTCTTTATATGTTTTCCCCTCCCCAATCAACTTTTTAATCAAAGTATGCTGTTCTTCTGAACAATGTCTGGAATGACCCATTTCACTCACATTTTCAGAGAGAAATGCATTGTAACCAACATGTACAAAATTTGCTGCCTTCCATCTTTAAATAAGGGCTGTAATGGACACCTGTTTTTTCACAGAATGAATGACCTCACTTATTGAAATCCACACTGCTATTATTTTGAATACGCCCTTTCAACTAATGATTCAATGACACAGAATCAGTGCATGCATGTCATGGCTGTTGGGTCTGTTGGTTTTCTATTAATCTACTACACCTACTAGTAAATTATTTGAAATGTAGAAATATAATTTTTACCAAAAATGATTGATCTGGTTAGTGATGTCGGACTACTATTATTCTGAACACAACTGACCCTGGAAGATGGAAGGTATATATATATATATATATATATATATATATACATATATATATATACAGTATATATCCATCCAACCATCCATTTTCCAACCCGCTGAATCCAAATACAGGGTCACGGGGGTCTGCTGGAGCCAATCCCAGCCGACACAGGGCAGGAACCAATCCTGGGCAGGGTGCCAACCCACCGCAGGACACACACAAACACACACCCGGGCCAATTTAGAATCGCCAATCCACCTCACCTGCATGTCTTTGGATGGTGGGAGGAAACCGGAGCACCCGGAGGAAACCCACTCAGACACGGAGAAAACATGCAAACTCCACGCAGGACCCGGGAAGCGAACCCAGGTCTCCTAACTTCGAGGCAGCAGCGCTACCACTGCGCCACCATGCCGCCTACAGTATATATATACTCAGCAAAAAAAGAAACGTCCCTTTTTCAGGACTGTGTATTTCAACAATAATGTTTTAAAAATCCAAATAACTTTACAGATCTTCATCGTAAAGGGTTTAAACAATGTTTTCCATGCATGTTCAATTAACCATAATCAATAAATTAACATGCACCTGTGGAATGGTCGTTAAGACCTTAACAACTTACAGAAAGTAGGCATTTAAGGTCACAGTTCTAAAAACGCAGGACACTAAAGAGACTTGTCTACCAACTGTGAAAAACACCCAAAGAAAGATGCCCAGGGTCCCTGCTCATCTGCGTGAACGTGCATTAGGCATGCTGCAGGGAGGCATGAGGACTGCTGATGTGGCTAGGGCAATAAATTGCCATGTCTGCACTGTGAGACGCCTGAGACAGCGCTACAGGGAGACAGGAAGGACAGCTGATCATCCTCGCAGTGGAAGACCACGTGTAACAACACCTGCACAGGATCGGTACATCCAATATCACACCTGCGTGACAGGTACAGGATGGCCACAACAACTGCCCGAGTCACACCAGGAACACACAATCCCTCCATCAGTGCTCAGACTGTCCGCAATAGGCTGAGAGAGGCTGGACTGAGGGCTTGTAGGCCTGTTGTAAGGCAGGTCCTTACCAGACATCACCAGCAACAACGCCGCCTATGGGCACAAACCCACCTTCGCTGGACCAGACAGGAGTGGCAAAAAGTGCTCTTCACTGATGAGTCACGGTTTTGTCTCACCAGGGTGATGGACGGATTTGTGTTTATCGTCAAGGAATTGAGCACGCCTGGGACCTGTTGGATCGCAGGGTGAGGGCTAGGGCCATTTCCCCCAGAAATGTCCAGGAACTTGCAGGTGCCTTGGTGGAAGAGTGGGGTAACATCTCACAGCAAGAACTGACAAATCTGGTCCAGTCCATGAGGAGGAGATGCACTGCAGTACTTCAAGCAGCTGGTGGCCACACCACATACTGACTGGTACTTTTGATTTTGAGCCTCCCTTCATTCAGGGACACATTGTGAAACATTTTTAGTTTATGTCTTATGGTGTTGACTCTTTTAGTGTTCATACAAATATTTACACATTAAGTTTACTGAAAGTAAAAACAGTTGAAAGTCAGAGGATGTTTCTTTTTTGTTGAGTATATATAAAATATATACTGTCTTATGGTGTTGACTCTTTTATATATATATATATATATATATATATATATATATATATATATATATATATATATATATATATATATATATATATATATATATACATCTACTTTATATATATAAAATCCTACTAGTATAATAATAATTCTTTGCATTTATATAGCGCTTTTCTCACTACTCAAAGTGTTCAGCAATTGCAGGTTAAGGGCCTTGCTCAAGGGCCCAACAGAGCAGAGTCCCTATTGGCATTTATGGGATTCGAACTGGCAACCTTCTAATTGCCAGTGCAGATCCCTAGCGTCAGAGCCACCACTCCACCTGTATTTATATATATACAGATGTGTGTAATAGGGTCACCTCTCTTACTTTAGTTTTGCCTAAAGTAAGTACTACCATTTCAAGATGAAATGGGTCACTGTTGCAACATAGCATATTGGACAACAAGCATTCCCCGTTATTTTTGGTCTGTGGTCTTGTACCAACGTCATTCTCCAAGTGTTCAATGAGTGTCTCTTTGGTCATTTGGAGTCGGGAGGTACCATGAAGTTTACCTATGTCATTGCCATCTTTGGGATCCAATGGTTCTCCATCAAATAACGTGGCTAGCAGGTGACAGTGAATTGGAGTTTGCACAAGCCCCTATCTATCTATCTATCTATCTATCTATCTATCTATCTATCTATCTATCTATCTATCTATCTATCTATCTATCTATCTATCTATCTTTGTAATTTGAAAAACTTCCTAATATGAAGAAAAAAACCTTTAATGTATAGTAGGCTACCTAGCTTGATGCCTAACCGATTAAGAAAACCTGGACTTAGCCTGTGTTATTATATGCATTGTGAGTCCTTTTAAAATCAGGAGACCATTGGTATTTCACAAACCTTTTACCATTTACTTGTGGTTATTTACTGTATGGAGCCTGTTACATATCTGAAAAAATAAAGGTTCTTTCTGGAACCTTCTTGTGGATGGGTCTTTTGAAAACCAAAAAGGGTTCCTCTCTGGCATTGCTCTGAAGAATTACTCTGGCACCTTTATTTTTAAGAGTGTTTCCTTAAAAGTCTCCTCTTGTTTGTGAAATTTCCTATATTTCTTATGTTCTCAATATCAAGACCACATATGTTAGCATTACAACAGTTTTAGTCTGATGTTTCTTGATTAACTTTTTTTTTCATATAGTAATTCTAACTATGTGACTAAAGGTGGCCGCCCTTAAGAGTTATGCTGTGTCTACTATTAAGTTCAATGCCATTAAGCTCTTATCATAAATCCCATTAGATTTCCAGGCTATCATCTCTTCATTAGCATTCCTCTATCTATTTTTAAATGACCTGATTTAATCATACAATGAAAGGCGTGTGGAATTTGCAGACTGATGAAGTGAGGAACATTTCTTCAGATTCAGCTTAGAAACTGAATTAAAGTGCCTTTCTGTAAATAGAATGCTCACCATGTTACTTGCTGACCAGATTGGTCTTAAAAGAATGCCATTCTGCCAGCTTTCAATCACAAGACAGCATGTAAAATGTTGGAAACATTTCCCTTTTTGTATTTAGTTCAGTGGTCAAGGCCATAAGCCACCCGCTTCAACTGTGCCAAAGAATGGCTCTTGCCACTGTTGTCTCACTGGGTCAGCCCCATTGTCCTCCTTCAGTAGGCACTTGATAACACATGGCTTTCCATAATTAATCAACAGGCACGGCATAGGTTACTGGTGCAGGGGGCTGTATCTGCCCATGTGGCACAGGCAGCTGGGGACACCACCTGTTAACTAACGCTGAAGCAGCACTTAATTAGCAGGAGAGCTGCCACTTCCTGAGCTGTCATGTGGATGGGGAGAAGGAGCAGATGCAGGGCCGCTCGGAAGAAAGAGAGGCGGGGAACACCATTGACACAAATGAAAGCCTCTCAGAAGAGAAACTGACTTCTGAATGACTGCTGTTACTCACACTGAAAAGCCAACAAAAGCCAGTCAAACGTGCAGGCCATGTCATCTTTGTGTTCTTTCAGTTTGGAGTTTCAAATGATTGTTGGTCAGTTGTTTCAAAGGTGTTATTATTTCTTATTAAACCTAATTATATTAAAGCTCCCTTTATTCTCCTAGGAGGAAGTATAAATATATTCAAAGAATATATATATATATATATATATATATATATATATATATACTGCTCAAAAGAATTAAAGGAACACTTTTAATCAGAGTATAGCATAAAGTCAATGAAACTTATGAGATATTAATCTGGTCAGTTAAGTAGCAGAGGGGGTTGTTAATCAGTTTCAGCTGCTGTGGTGTTAATGAAATTAACAACAGATGCACTAGAGGGGCAACAATGAGATGACCCCCAAAACAGGAAGGGTTTAACAGGTGGAGGTCACTGACATTTTTCCCTCCTCATCTTTTCTGACTGTTTCTTCACTAGTTTTGCATTTGGCTACAGTCAGTGTCACTACTGGTAGCATGAGGCGATACCTGGACCCTACAGAGGTTGCAAAGGTAGTCCAACTCTCCAGGATGGCACATCAATACGTGTCATTTCCAGAAGGTTTGCTGTGTCTCCCTGCACAGTCTCAAGGGCATGGAGGAGATTCTAGGAGAAAAGCAGTTACTCTAGGAGAGCTGAGAGGGCCATAGAAGGTCCATAACCCATCAGCAGGACCAGTATCTGCTCCTTTGGGCAAGGAGGAACAGGATGAGCACTGCCAGAGCCCTACAAAATGACCTCCAGCAGGCCACTGGTGTGAATGTCTCTGACCAAACAACCAGAAAGACTTCATGAGGGTGACCCAAGGGCCCCATGTCCTCTAATGGGCCCTGAGCTCACTGCCCAGCAGCATGCAGCTCGATTGGCATTCGCCATAGAATACCAGAATTGGCAGATGCACCACTGGTGCCCTGTGCTTTTTACAGATGAGAGCAGGTTCACCCTGAGCACGTGACAGAAGTGAAAGGGTCTGAGAAGCCATGGAGGACATTATGCAACCTGTAAAATCATTCAGTATGAGCAGTTTGGTGGTGGGTTAATGATTGTCTGGAGAGGCATATCCATGGAGGGTCACACAGACCGCTACAGGCTTGACAAAGGCACCTTGGCTGCCATTAGGTATCAGGATGAAATCCTTGGACCCATTGTCAGACCCTATGCTGGTACAGTGGCTCCTGGTGCACGACAATTCCTGGCCTCATGTGGTGAGAGTATGCAGTCAGCTCCTGGAGGATGAAGGAATTGATACCATTGACTGGCCACCACACTTTCCTGACCTAAATCCAATAGAACACCTCTGGGACATTATGTTTTGGTCCATCCAATGCCACCAGGTTGCACCTCAGACTATCCAGGAGCTCAGTGATGCCCTGGTCCAGATCTGGGAGGAGATCCCCCACAACACCATCTGTCATCTCATTAGAAGCATGCACCGATGTTGTCAGGCATGTATACAAGAACACAGGGGCCATACAAAGTGCTGCATACCATTTTGAGTTGCTGCAATTAAATTTTGGCAAAATGGACTAGCCTGCCACATAATTTTTTCACTCTGATTTTGGTGCGCCTTTGAATTCAGGGCTCTGTAGGTTGATCATTTTCATTTCCATCAAACGATGTGGCATCCTTTCGTTCCTAACACATTACCCAGTCTATATCAGTATAGATATCCAGGAGGATTTCTTTTTCCCATTGAGATCTGATGTGTTTTCAAAGTGTTCCTTTAATTTTTTTGAGCAGTTTATATATATATATTGTCACAAGAACGAGACATTGACAGATAAAGAGTTGGGGCAGCCACCCGTATATTGTGGTATCCTGGCTGCAAAAGTCGTTTTCTTTCAACAAAGTACAGAGCACTGAAGTGCACACAACCGAGTCCAAAACAAGACTGAAGAAACAAAGGAAAAAGGGGCAGGTTTTAAAGGGGGAGACAGGAAGTGAGGTCAGATGGATCGCACGTGGTCTTCCACCATTGGAAAAAACAGCCCCACGCTTTTTTCTCTCATTTTGGCTCTTGAATCCCAGGTCGGGTGGTCATTTCTTCCATCAAGTCAGCCTTGCATCCAAACTCCGGGGTAGTGATCAGGAGTTTCTTCCCGTGGGGTCGGTGTTTAAAAGGTTCCATTTTGGCTGGTTTTACGCCCGCGAGAGGGCGTGGGGGGCGGTTCCGCAGCACTTTTTACCCAAATCGGGACGCCAACTTCGCTTCAAAAACGAGGAGGCCCGAACAGTCACGGCCCCGACCGCGAGGAAAGGGGCAGGTTAAAGGCAGGGATGGCATTTCCGCCCGTGGGGTCTTCGGGAGCCAGGGCATCTTTGGAGACTGGGGGCTGTGGGCGCCGGGTCGGGGTTTAAGGTCCAGTTCGGGATTGCCGCCCTGGCCGGCAAGGAAAGGCCATTTCCCCGGAGTTTATGGCGCTTCCTCCCAGGAGGCTAAGCCGCCTGGCCTTGATGGCAGAGGCCCGCCCACCGGGAGCCCCTATTTTTGGGGGCTAACCCGCCCAGGTTAGGCTGGGAAGGGCCCGCGTACAGGAGACTTTCCTGGCGGTCAAACCGGGCCGGTTGGTCACTTAACCTTGTGGGGCCTCCACGCTGGGGTGGGCAAGCGCTGCAAGGGTGGAACGGGCGGTATTCCTCAGCCGGGTTTCCAGGCCTGTCCCTCCCATTCCGGGTCTCGGTTTCCGCGGTTTTGGCCCTGAAGGACGGAGGCTACAGGGTTGGGGTTTTGGCCCGGTATGTCAACCCGGTCAAAAAAAAAAACAAAAGTTAAGTAGCACACGGGTGCGCTTTATAAGCGGAGGGAAATTCGGAGACCCAAGGAATGAAGGAGACCCCCTTTTTTAAAACCGAAAAAGGGGTCGCTCCGTAACCCCCTGGGAGGCGGCTTTCAGAAGGAAGGGGGAAATTAATCCCCCCATTCCTTTGGGGGGCCGTGGCCAGGTGCTGCGATCAACCGTGCCTACTATTTTGGGTTTGGAACAAAAATTTTTATTAAAAATAAAATATAATTTAATAACTCGCTTATATTTTCCAATTGTAAAAAAATAACCGTTTTATAGAGCCTTACTAAAATTTAGGCAGCATTTGGGCCGCTCAAAGGGCCCTTGGAGCAGTCCCAAAAGGAAGGGGATCGGGCCCGGACCTTCTAACGTGGTCCTCCCTAGCGCAAGGGCCCCTCCCTTCACGCTGTATTATATTTGAGTGTCAAAGGTCATCTTTTAGGTGGTTGGGAAGATCCATTCGAGGGATGGTTAAGCCCCGGGGTATTGGAACCAAAAGTTCGCATGGCTGGGCTTGGGCCACGATTTCAATTTCAATAAGCCCCTCGCATTTGGATCGGGGCAATCCCTAAAATTTCCGGGGCATTGCCACTGGATCGGGTTTCCCCAAAAAACGTGGCTTGGGTACAGGGATTTGGGTTCTGCCCGCCCTTTACATCATCATTTTTCCATCCTCCCTTTTGCTATTTATCTAATAATCAGGAGACCATTGGTATTTCACAAACCTTTACCATTTACTTGTGGTTATTTACTGTATGGAGCCTGTTACATATCTGAAAAAATAAAGGTTCTTTCTGGAACCTTCTTGTGGATGGGTCTTTTGAAAACCAAAAAGGGTTCCTCTCTGGCATTGCTCTGAAGAATTACTCTGGCACCTTTATTTTTAAGAGTGTTTCCTTAAAAGTCTCCTCTTGTTTGTGAAATTTCCTATATTTCTTATGTTCTCAATATCAAGACCACATATGTTAGCATTACAACAGTTTTAGTCTGATGTTTCTTGATTAACTTTTTTTTTCATATAGTAATTCTAACTATGTGACTAAAGGTGGCCTTAAGAGTTATGCTGTGTCTACTATTAAGTTCAATGCCATTAAGCTCTTATCATAAATCCCATTAGATTTCCAGGCTATCATCTCTTCATTAGCATTCCTCTATCTATTTTTAAATGACCTGATTTAATCATACAATGAAAGGCGTGTGGAATTTGCAGACTGATGAAGTGAGGAACATTTCTTCAGATTCAGCTTAGAAACTGAATTAAAGTGCCTTTCTGTAAATAGAATGCTCACCATGTTACTTGCTGACCAGATTGGTCTTAAAAGAATGCCATTCTGCCAGCTTTCAATCACAAGACAGCATGTAAAATGTTGGAAACATTTCCCTTTTTGTATTTAGTTCAGTGGTCAAGGCCATAAGCCACCCGCTTCAACTGTGCCAAAGAATGGCTCTTGCCACTGTTGTCTCACTGGGTCAGCCCCATTGTCCTCCTTCAGTAGGCACTTGATAACACATGGCTTTCCATAATTAATCAACAGGCACGGCATAGGTTACTGGTGCAGGGGGCTGTATCTGCCCATGTGGCACAGGCAGCTGGGGACACCACCTGTTAACTAACGCTGAAGCAGCACTTAATTAGCAGGGAGCTGCCACTTCCTGAGCTGTCATGTGGATGGGGAGAAGGAGCAGATGCAGGGCCGCTCGGAAGAAAGAGAGCGGGGAACACCATTGACACAAATGAAAGCCTCTCAGAAGAGAAACTGACTTCTGAATGACTGCTGTTACTCACACTGAAAAGCCAACAAAAGCCAGTCAAACGTGCAGGCCATGTCATCTTTGTGTTCTTTCAGTTTGGAGTTTCAAATGATTGTTGGTCAGTTGTTTCAAAGGTGTTATTATTTCTTATTAAACCTAATTATATTAAAGCTCCCTTTATTCTCCTAGGAGGAAGTATAAATATATTCAAAGATATATATATATATATATATATATATATATATATATATATATATATATACTGCTCAAAAGAATTAAAGGAACACTTTTTAATCAGAGTATAGCATAAAGTCAATGAAACTTATGGGATATTAATCTGGTCAGTTAAGTAGCAGAGGGGTTGTTAATCAGTTTCAGCTGCTGTGGTGTTAATGAAATTAACAACAGATGCACTAGAGGGCAACAATGAGATGACCCCCAAAACAGGAAGGGTTTAACAGGTGGAGGTCACTGACATTTTTCCCTCCTCATCTTTTCTGACTGTTTCTTCACTAGTTTTGCATTTGGCTACAGTCAGTGTCACTACTGGTAGCATGAGGCGATACCTGGACCCTACAGAGGTTACACAGGTAATCCAACTTCTCCAGGATGGCACATCAATACGTGTCATTTCCAGAAGGTTTGCTGTGTCTCCTGCACAGTCTCAAGGGCATGGAGGAGATTCTAGGAGACAAGCAGTTACTCTAGGAGAGCTGGAGAGGGCCATAGAAGGTCCATAACCCATCAGCAGGACCAGTATCTGCTCCTTTGGGCAAGGAGGAACAGGATGAGCACTGCCAGAGCCCTACAAAATGACCTCCAGCAGGCCACTGGTGTGAATGTCTCTGACCAAACAACCTTAAATTTAGCCACTGTTGCGGTTGCACAAAGCGGCGGGCAACAATGAAATGTTGCTGCCCCATGTCGAACAAACCTGTGGCCCTGAGTCTCACTGCGATCACCACGCCAGTATGTGGGACCGCCTCGGATTAGCCAGAGCACACCAACCCCTCCTCACCCTCCACCTGCATTCCTCCTTGCCTCCAAGCGGTTTGCGCGCCCGATGAGAGCAGGTACGGGCTCCGGATTGTACAGGGTGGGGCTAGGTCTTGAACATACCCGGCTGAGTTTGACATGAGGACGGTTCTGCTCCCCAGAGTGTGAATCCTCTGCAGTCCATAAGCTCTATGAGCTCAGACATGTTCTTGAACCGCGAGGCAAACCGGCTGGGTGAAGCCACGGGAAGCGCTTCCAGGAGCAGATAGCAAGCTACCTGCTCTATTATTTGGTAGGGCGTGTTTTCAAATGGCCGTAGCCAATGCCCTACCATTGCCCATAAGGACCAGGCTTGTTTGTTGGTGGCTCCTCAGGGTCCAACCTCCATTTTTATTTTATTCACCTGCCAGTCTGGGGCACCCCTAGGTGGTAAATGGGGCTTTGGTTTCCAGGGAGGCAGGCACTCTCCCCAAGAGAGCATACTGAGTCCCTTTGCCTCCCCTCCAGGGCAGCCCAATTCTGTGAGCCCCACCCGCACACCCCTGGCCACTCCAGATGGGCTAGTTATGAGTGCGGGAGCGGAGCCCCGCACAGGTCACGCCAACCACGGGCACCCTCCCGCCTGAATACTCGCCCCGCACGCCCCACCTGGGTATATTGCAGGTCCTGTCCCCTTCTCCTCATTAGGACTTCTCCATCCTGCCGACTACGCCACTGTCACAAGAACGAGACATTGACAGATAAAGAGTTGGGGCAGCCACCCATATTGTGGTATCCTGGCTGCAAAAAATTTTGGCAAATACAGAGCACTGAAGTGCACACAACCGAGTCCAAAACAAGACTGAGAAACAAAGGAAAAGGGGCAGGTTTTAAAGGGGAGACAGGAAGTGAGGTATGGATCGCACGTGGTCTTCCACCATTGGCTCAAGCGGAGGTGACATCAGAGGGACTGGAGCTGGTGTGGCCGACTTCCATTGGCTCAGTCCCGAAGTGATGTCAGATGATCCAGGTGAAATCCCCGGGATGGTCTACAGGCAAGGGAGAAAAGAGTCAGTGCACTCTGCCACACCCGGCATGCCTCCAACTGCCTTCACTCAAGCCCTTTAGCTGCCTCCCATGCGCGTGTGTGATATATATATATATATATATATATATATATATATATATATATATATATATATATATATATTGTCGGATATGGATGGGGGGGCGACCCGGCTGGGACGCCCAGGTGGGCCAGAGGAGGGCTTACTCCTTCCCAGACCATGTGGGGGTGACAGCCCTGGTACCTTTGGGGGCCACGGGTACAAAGCTTTGAAGCTCAACCCTGTAGGGGCCCGTGGTCACCGCCAGGGGGCGCTTCTATGCCTTTGGAGCTCTGGACCTCAGCACTTCCACCACACCCGGAAGTGCTGGGGGAAGAGGAGCAGGGACACCTGGAGTGCTTCCGGGGATACAGCCAGCACTTTCGCCACACTGGGTTGTGTTTGTCGAAGATTGCCGGGACACACCTGGAGCACATCTGGGGTAGCATAAAAGGGGCCGCCTCCCTTCATATGAAGGCTAGAGTTGGGAGAGAAGAGAGGACAAGGTCTGGAAGGAGAGACAAGGAGGCAGCCTGAAGAAGTGAAGCATTGTTGGTTGGCCAGAACTTTAGGGATTTTTGGGGTCTTTTGGAGCACTTTATTATTGTAAATATGTTCAATAAATGTGTGTGGGGTGATTTACACATGTCTGCCTGTCTGTGTCCGGGCCAGCGTTCACTATATGTATGTATATATACTCCCTTCCTCCTTTATATATAATATAAAGTATATATATGTACATATATGTCAATCAACCCCTGTGTACAGTATGTTGTGATGGAAACCAGGGCATCAACGGCTGAAACCCCCAAAACAAACACACACAGAGTCCTGGGTTCAAATAAAGGGTGGTTTATTCAACCTTTTTCCTTCCACAATACCTCAAAGTAGCACCAAAGCACAGGTTTCTCTCTTCAGAATACACAATAATCTCCTCAATACTCTTACCACCACACTGCCCACCTCCAGTTGATTGTTGTCTTTCTTTCTCCCAGCTCCGACTTACCTGGGTAAGTGAGTGTGGTACCTTTTAGTAAGGAGCCGGAAGTACTTCCGGTGCCAGGGCCACTGTCCAATAGAAGTACTTCTGAGTCATATGCATATCCATTGCAGCAGGGAGTTTATCTCCCTGTAACACCCTCTTTTGGCACCCAGTGACCCCCAAATGTAGTCTGGCAGAGCAGCCCTTCTGGCTTCCCACTGGGTACTGATATCTGGGGCTGCTGCCATCTAGCGTGGTGGGGGAGAAAAAAGCCCCCAGTGACGTTTTTTCTTTAGAGTGGGCTGTCTGTACATCCCTTCTCGTCCTTCCTTCTGTGTCTGATCCATTTATCCACCCCAGCTGGGATGCCAGCCTATCTGTTAGGAGCCTCCTGTCCAGGTAAGGAACCATCCCCTCTTCTGCCAGGATGCCCGGATGTGGCATCTACAATGTATATATTGTATACACAGTGGTTCAGACCCATTCATCTTCTAAAATCATATTAATAATAAATTTTATTTAAAAGTACCTTTCAAAATAGGCCAGGACACTGTACACTTGTATAAAATATTAAAACTTGGATAAGTTATATAACTATAACTTGTATAATATATAATATTAAAAATTGTGTTGAAGATTTAATTTTTACCCTTTTGGCCCTGACATCCTATTTCTAGTACATAAATATGCAGCCGTTTTTGTAAAGCACAGGTGTGTTTGCGGCCATTGGAACCGGGCGTGCTACTATTAGACTGGCATACTGGCATACAGTCCGTGAAGCACCAAAGTGAAAATGGATGCTTCCGGACTGTGCTCACTACATAGTAAGTAGCTCCACTTTCACTTTTAGTTCTTCAAGAAAGAAGTATTTGGCAGCTATTGTATAATAATAGTGATCATTTTTTTTGTTTTTTCATTTTTGAGCTTCCTAGACACCCTAAAGGTAGAATATTTCACAAAATAATTTTTCCGATAAAAACAAAAAATCCATCCATTTTCCAACCCACTGAATCCAAACACAGGGGTCTGCTGGAGCCAATCCCAGGCAGGGTGCCAACCCACCACAGGACACACACACGAACACCAAGCACACACTAGGGCCAATTTAGAATTGCCAATCCACCTAACCTGCATGTCTTTGGACCATGGGAGGAAACCGGAGAGCCTGGAGGAAACCCACGCAGATACGAGGAGAACATGCACACTACACGCAGGGCGGACCCGGGAAGCAAACCCAGGTCTCCTAACTGCAAAGTAGCAGCGCTATCACTGGGCCACCATGCCACCCTTAATAACCCATAATTACAAAGTAAATGCATGTTTGCACTAGGGTTTTCAAATGCATTAAAAATCAAAAACTGAAATCTGTCCGTCATATAAGAATTGAGACCCTTTGCTGTGGCTCCCCCAAATTGTGGTCTGGTGCATCCTGTTTGCTTTAATTCTCCTTGAGATGTTCCTACAAAGTGGATGGAGTCAAAATTTGGCAGACTGATTTGACTGGAGATCATTTAGAAAGTCACACGTATTTGGGTATAGATGGTCTGCCAGTTCACCCTGGAGATAAGGACAAAAACCAAGCCATGAAGTCCAAGGAAATCTTTGTAGACCTCGGTGATAAAATTGTGGTGAGGCACCGGTCCGGGCCAGGGGCTTAAACTATTTCTGAAGCTTTGAGTGTTTCCAGATGCATGGTGGCCTCAATATCTTTGAAATAGAAGAAGATTAGAACCACCAGGACTCTTCTTAGAGTCAAGAAGGGCCCCAGTCAAGGAGATAACCAAGAACCCAATGGTTCCTCTTACAAAGCTCCAGAAGTTCTGGGCTGAAATGAGAGAAGCTGTCAGAAAGATAACCATCTCAGCAGTACTCCATCAATCAATCATTTATGGTAGAGTGGCTAACCCCTGCTTGGAGTTTTTTAAATGGCTTGTAAAGAACTCTGACAGCATGAGGAAAAATATTCCCATGGTCTGATGACACAAAAATTGAAGTCTTTAGGCAGACCTCCAGTCATTGTGTCTGGTGAAGACCTGACACTGCTCATCACCTGCCTAATACCATCTATGTGGTGAAGCAGTGTGATGACAGCATCATGCTATGGCATGTTTCACGGGGACAGGAAGAGGGAGACTGGTCGGAATTGTGTTGTAGATTTAATTTTACATGGAAACATTTGCTATCTGTGCCCAACAATCTATAATCAATAACCCATAATGACAAAGTAAAAGCATGTTTTCATAGAAGCATTCAGACCCTATGCTGTGGCACTCCAAATTGTGGTCAAGTTCATCCTGTTTGCTTTAGTTATCCTCCAGATGTTTCTAAAACTTGATTGGAATCCACCTGTGGCAAACTGAATTGATTGGAGAGAGTTTAGAAAGGCACCTGCGTACCTGTGTGTGGAACGTCCCACAATTCACACTGCATGTCAGGAAAACATCAAGCCATGAAGTGCAAGGAACTCTCTGTATACTTCTGCAATCAATTTGAGGTGAGGTATTGATCAAGGCCTGGGGATCAAGCCATTTCTAAAGCTTTGAGTTCTCCCAGAAGCACAGTGGCCTCAATAGTTATGAAATAGAAGAAGTTTGGAACCAGCACCTCTCTTCCTACAGCTATGGCCAAATGTTTTGAGAATAACATAAATATTCATTTTCAGAAAGTGTGCTGCTTCAGTGTTTTTAGATCTTTTTGTCAGGTGTTTCTATGGTGTACTGAAGTGGAATTACAAGCTTTTCATAAGTTTCAAAGGCTTTTATTGACAATTACATGAAGTTTATGCAAAGAGTCAATATTTGCAGTGTTGGCCCTTCTTTCTTTTTCAAGACCTCTGCAATTCACCCTGGCATGCTGGCAATCAACTTTTGGGCCCAATCCTGACTGATGGCAGCCCATTCTTGCATAATCAATGCTTGGAGTTTGTCAGAATTTGTGGGTTTTTGTTTGTCCACCCGCCTCTTGAGGACTGAGCACAAGTTTTCAATAGTATTAAGGTCTGGGGAGTTTCATGGCGATGGACCCAAAATTTCGATGTTTTCACTTAGTTATCACTTTTGCCTTATGGCCTGGTGCTCCATCATTGTTGGTCACCAAACTGTTGCACTCGGAAGATGTTTTGGTCCCATTCTTTATTCATGGCCGTGTTCTTAGGCCAAATTTTGAGTGAGCCACTCCCTTGGCTGGGAAGCAGCCCTACACATAATGCTTTATTGTTGGCATGACACAGGACTAATGGTAGCGCCGGTCACCTTTTCTTTTTTCTGGATGCCCCAAACAATCAGAAAGGGGATTCATCAGAGAAAATGACTTGACCCCAGCAGTTCTCAGCAGTTTAATCCCTGTACCTTTTGCAGAATATCAGTCTGTCCCTGATGTTTTTCTTGGCCTCTTTGCTGCCCTACTTGACACCTGGTCATCCTCCAAAAGTCTTCGCCTCACTGTGCATGCAGATCCACTGACACCTACCTGCTGCCATTCCTGAGCAAGCTCTGCACTGGTGTTGCTCCGATCCTGAGCCATGAATAAAGAATGGGACCAATATATCCTCAGAGAGCAACTTCTCCCAACCATCCAATAACAGTTTTGTGACCAGCAATGCCTTTTCTAGCATGATGGAGTGCTGGGTCATAAGGCAAAAGTGAGAACTGAGTGGCTCAGGGAACAAAGCATCAAAATTTGGGGTCCATGACCAGGAAACTCCCCAGTCCTTAATCCCATTGAGAACTTGTGCTCAGTCCTCAAGAGGTGGGTGGACAAACAAAAACCCACCAATTCTGACAAACTCCAAGCATTGATTCTGCAAGAATGGCCTGCCCACAGTAAGGATTTGGCCCAGAAGCTGATTGCCAGCATGCCAGGGTGAATTGCAGAGGTCTTGAAAAAGAAAGAAGGACCAACACTGCAAATATTGACTCTTTGCATAAACTTAATGTAATTATCAATAAAAGCCTTTGAAACTTATGAAATGCTTGTAATTCTACTTTAGTATACCATAGAAACATCTGACAAAAAAATCTAAAAACACTGAAGCAGCAAACTTTGTGAAATCCAACACTTGTGTCATTCTCAGAACTTTTGGCCATGGCTTATAGTTCCCCATCTGGCCTAACTAAATAAATAGGCTAGAAAGGCCTTGATCAGGGAGGCTACCATGAACCCAATAATCACTCTAACAGAACTTCAGTACTCCTCTGCTGAGATTGGAGAGCCTGTCAAAAGTATGGTGGTGTCAGCATCATGCTGCTATGGGGGCTTCAGAGTGACCTCAGACTGGGGTGATGGTTCACCTTTCAGCACGACAATGACCTGAAGCATACACTATACATCCAAGACAACATGGAGTGGCTTTAGGACAAGTCTGTGATGGTCCTTTAGTGGCCCAACCAAAGTCCAGACCCCTATAGAATAGTGCATGGAGACACTTGAAAATGGTACTTTACAGACATTTGCCATCCAATCAAATAGAACTTGAGTTGATCTGCCAAGAAGAATGGGGTAAACTGCTCAGGTGTGTAAAGCTTGTAGACACTTACCAAAGAAGACATGAAGCTGTAATTGCTGCTAAAGGGGATTCTACAAAGTGCTCAATTAATGCTCTGAAAACTTAAATGACATAGAGATTTCAGTTCTTTTATTTGTAATAAATTTTCAAACCTTTCTGAAAACATATTTTTGCTTTGTTATTATTGGTTTGAGTATATAAATTGACTGGCAAAAATGGAAAATGTATTAATTTAAAATTAAATCTTCAGTGCAACACGTGTGCAGAGACAAAAGATGTCAGAATTTATCAATTTAAAACAAAATCTTTAACGCATTAAGTGTGCAGAAACTGTAGGGCTCTGTATACTTTCTGAATCCACTGTATAAACACGCAAGAAATGATGAAAGTGCTTTGGGCCTGTACATGAGTGCGGTATTCCAAGGTTGCAAATTTATATGTGGCTCAAGATTAGCTCCTGTGTACTAGAATATGCGAATTCCATGTTTTTTAGCACTTATATTTAATAGTATTTACTTCTTTTTTCAGAACCAAGTCAATATGGATACAAACACCACAAAATCAAGTATTGTGGTCTCATTGACTGTGCTATATGAAAGATACATATTGTAGCATGTGTTGAATGGGCAAGAATGAATGTCCAAAGTCTTGTTTTTTACAATGCCCCCCTTCAGCACATTATAATGATAATCCTAACCTTTCCAGTTCACCTTTTATTTAATATTGATTGGTTAAGAAAGTAACCCCATAACACCTCATTATGCCACAAGGTTTCCCTTTTTCTTCTCAATTATAAAATAGGTGTGCCATCATAGCTGGGAATGATTAATCTTTTCCAATGCACATACATAAAGCATATTAATAATAACTGCTAGATTAATAGCAGTTATCTGAGTTTACTGACAACAGCCATTTGCCACTGGTAGGCCATCTTTTCTTCACATAACCACCAAAGGCACACATGTTGTGTTAATTGGCAATTCCAAATTGGACTTGTGTAAGTATGGGTGTGTGTGAGTGGGGCTTGTAATGGACTGGTACTCTGTTCAGGGCTGTTTCCTTCTTTGTGTCACGTGCTGCATCCCCAACTGCACCTCTGAATCGGGTTACGTGGGTTTAAGAATGCTATGTTATGTATCCAGAAGATGAAGACAGACCTGATCAGTTTGTTTTGTATCACTGTTGCAGAAACATTTATCTTCCTGTCATACCACTAAATTAATAATGGAAATCTCTTCATTCTGTGCTCAGTTCCAAGCCTGACTAACCTGCATAGGATGTTGGTACATACTGTTGGAGTGTTTTGTACTGGAAAACTTTATTATGGGGTTTTTGTGTTAGGGAAATGGTCTTGAGGTCCATTCATGACTTCCTCTCACCCATGTTTAGGAGTCAGTTAGCAGGGGGATTGACACACAGGTTTGGTTTTGAAAGCGGGTAATTGTTCTCTTACTATGATGGATAATGCCTTGCACAGCCTGCATGAGACCCAGTTCAATGTGCATAGCACCTGCAGCATAAGCCTGTTTTCTATCTATCTATCTATCTATCTATCTATCTATCTATCTATCTATCTATCTATCTATCTATCTATCTATCTATCTATTAAATAGTGCCTTTCATATCTATCTATTATATAGTGCCTTTCATATCTATCTATCTATCTATCTATCTATCTATCTATCTATCTATCTATCTATCTATCTATCTATCTATCCCATGTATATGCTGCCCAAAAGACGACACAGACAAACTTTTCCCATTTCCCACAAGTACAACAGAGTTCAGCACAGTCACCAACACAATACAAAAGTCTTCCTTCTTCTCTACTCTCTTTATCTCCACACCTCCAGGCAAGCATCATCTACCTCCTCCAAACTCTGGCTGCCCAAGTAGAGGCTGCTGGCTCCTTTTATATGGTGCTCGTTACCCTAGTTCTGGCAGCACTTCTGGGTGTGGTGGAAGAACTGCGCCAAAGGGCTCAGCAGCAGCTGTACCACTACTGGCATCACCCACAGAACTCAACAGGGCTGTATCACAATCCAGCTCCCATGGAGCCCTGTGGGAGTCCAACGCACCACTGCAACCCAGGGGACTGTCACCTCCAGCACTCCAGGGTAGGTAATGCTCTGGATAAGCTCCCTGCCTCAGTTCTTCTAGTGTGGCGGCATCCTGGCTGTCTGCCAAGTCAAGTCAAGTTGGGGAGCATGCACTGGTACAGTGTGTTTCTGCACCCACTACACGATGAAACAACTTGGCATCCCAGTTTGCAACCCCCCAGGCAGACACACGGTCCAGTCCCACTCTCCGGAAATGACCCTCTATCTGCCACAGCCAGGTGTTACGTGGGAGACCTCTTGGCTTGGTCCAGCCACTCGGGTCCCCAACAATGAGGATCAGCCTTGGTGAAATTAAACCACATGGCCATAGTGCTGTAACTGACGCTCCCTCACAATGCAGGTAATGTGCCTCATTCGGGACTCCATGAGTAACACAAAGTCAAACCAACGATACCCAAGGATTTTCCAGAGAGACACAGTACCAAAGGAGTCCAGTCTTCATCTCAGGTCAATGGATAGCATCCAAATCTAGCAGCCATAAAACAAGACAGAAAGCACCAGGACTCTAAAGACTTGGACCTTTGTCCTTTTGCATAGATATCGGGAGTGCCACACACCCCTATCCAGTGACCCATGCTCTGTCTACTGACTTCGTAGGAAGAGTCACCAGAGACATGAATGTCACTGCCACAATATATACATATACTAGGGGGCTTTGCCCCCTGCTTGCTTTGCTCGCCCACCCCCGGGGCGCGCTATGCGCCAGCCACTTCATGTCTCTGCTGCTCGCGTTGTGAAGGGGGGCTGAATGCACCCTAAGGAGATGAGGTGGGATCAGCTGCTGCCTTGCTGCTCCTGCTGCCAAGCTGCGTGTTCTGCTTGTCACACTGCACATCAATCATTTAAAAGCCTGTACAAGAGCTGTCCTTTTGTCTCACCGCGAGACAAGGCACAGAGCGATGATCACATCTCGCGTGATGTCAAAGTGTCTCTCCGAGATGATCACGTCTCGACCCAAGATTTTTTTTATATAATAGATATATATATATATTTATATATACAGTATAGTATGAGTGTTTGTGTGTACTGAATATGTGTATATGCGATCATATATATAAGCAGTATTTTCACAGTGTGATTACTTTTTTAATTACATTTGGTTACAACTATCAAACAATCTCTATTTAATTACTTTGAAAAGCATATCTATTTATTATACTAAAATATATTCATTAAAAATGTCACGCCTTAACAGAGCTGGCAGGGGGTACAATGATTTCATTGTAATGATTTAATGTTGTTTTCATAGATTACAGGCCAAAGAAGGACATCATTATCCTCGTAGTTCCACATATTTTTTTCAGGCTAACCATCTCAGTGCTCTGGCTCAACAAGCATTATTTTAATTTCCAACTCTTCAAATGAACTCCCCAAATTTCATATCTTTTCTTTTGTTTTATGGCCATGAAAATTGCCAGTCCATTTCTGTAATGAAACACTTCTTTGGCCGAGGTGGCTTTTCTTCTTAAAAATATGTGGTTAATTGTAAGAGATAATATTATGAATAAAACACAAAGTGACCAAAAAAACAGTTGGGGGCTCCATGAGAACCCTAAATAATGTCTAAGGTTTGAAAGGCAAAGACAAATCAATGCCCAGGTTGTAAGCTCTCTGAAGAGCTTGGTTTCATAATAATAATAATAATACATTTTATATATAGTGCCTTTCCCATGCTAAACTTTGTTCTTTGGCGCTCCATCTCTCATTGATGTTAGCTGTATAATGAATGCTGAATTCCAGTGCTCAGTTGCTTTATATTTCTGTGGGATCAGAAGGGACGAGGCTAGAGGTAATGATGAGGACATGATATCAGGCTTCTTTCCAGAACTCTCTGGAAAGAGGTATGCACTGTGTTAGCAATTGTGCAACCCCCATACTGCTCCCCATTTTTTCCTTCACCATTGCCCTTTTGACACTTCCCATGATTTTGTGCATGACAGTATTTTTACAAGGGTAAATCAATGTTTAAAAATTATATAGTAACCGCAACGGAAAGATGCCGATGCAATACAATACATTTGCAAAGGTTTACGGGTAGTTCTAACCTGCGCTGTGCAACTGTCTGCCATTTGTTTAGTTGAAGCCAATGTCAAATGAACCTGGATGCTCCACTGCGGAATTGCACCATTGTGGTTAATTGAAATTTCTTTGGGCAGAGAGAGTGAAACCTGTCGAACAATGTGCAGTGTTCAAACATGGCATTAGGCTGATGGCCAAAATGCTCAGTTTTGGCCTAACTGGACCATAGAGAACCTTCTTCCAACTGGCTTGAGAGTCTCCCACGTGGCTTCTGGCAAACTTTAGCCAAGATTTCTTTCGTATTTTTTCTCTTTGGAAGCACCAGAGTCACAATGGCAGTCTCCAACAGTCTCGTTACTTTAACTTGTAACTCCTTCAGAGTTCTCAGGTTACTCGGTGTCCTTCCTTACTAATCTTGTTGCCTTATCACTCAGTGTTTGTGGATGTCCTGCTGCAGAAGATTAACAGCCGTGCCATGCTCTTACCATTTCTTTATGATTAATTGAACTTGATATTCAGTGACTTGAATATTTTGTCAACTTCATCCCCTGACTTGTACTTTTCATGGAGCTCCTTGGAATGTTTTTCTCTTCATTGTGTACCACCACAAGCTGTCCCTTCCACATTCAGGTGCGCATAAGGCTAGACCCTCATTGAACTAATTCTGTGACTTCTAAAGCCAGTGGGCTTTTCCAGTTACAGTATGATTTAGTGCTATCATATTAAAGGGGTGAATACTTATGTGATCAATTATTTTTGAGCTTTTTATTTGCAATTCATTTAGACCTCTTTACAGAGATCTGTTTTCACTTTGACATTAAAGAGTCTTTTTTTTCTGCTGGTCATTCTGAAAATAAGCCCAATTCAATCTATTGTGATTCAGTTTTGCAACACAATAAAATATAAAAACTTCCAAGGGGGTAAGCACTTTCTATAGGCGTTTGTCATAGATGACATGGGATGATGGAATCTGCGCTGGAATGGATGGTTCTTTACCCAGATGGGACACCCAAATAATGGAAAGATGCAGATAAACGTGAATCCTGGCCAGGTTGGTTAGTAACACCTTTCCTGGTTGGGAGGGAGACTGCTTCTCAAGGGCCATGTGTTCCCCCAATACACTAGGTGGCAGCATCCTTCTGGGATGGCTTCCATAGCCCTCTTGAGGTCCTCGGGTGTTGCTAGACAAAGTTGTTGAGAGTGGGCTTTCCTGTCAGAGAGAGGGTCCGTCTGACCAGGAAGTGCTTCCAAGTGGCGGCCTTGTTATACTGGAAGTACTTCCGGATCCAGGTTCAAAAAGAGCATCTCTACCTTACTGGAGAAGTAGGAGTCTGGAAGAGGAGGAAGACCAGGCTTACCTGGGAAGGAGTTGGGGAGTGACAAGAAAACAGAAACAATTATGGATTGTGATTTGGGAAGAACCTGTAAGAATGTACTCTTATTAAATTAAAATAAGTGCTTTCATGTTCAAGCCTGGTGTAGATTAATTGTGCCGATGTCATGATCAGGGCAGATTTTTAGCATTCTCTTGCTATTGTCTGTATTAGACGCTAGTGTTAACATTCCTAGGGGCGTGGTCTCTGAGATCGTGACCTCGAGGTCATTGGTACAACAGGATAAAAGGTCAGCATAATGCACCAGGCTTAATCCAATAAGCAGATTAATCCTTAAAAAACAAACTCTCTTTGTTAATCGATCTTCGTGTCTTACCTGGTTTTAACTTTTATTCTTACCTCTCGTCTGTATGGGTTTCGGCCGCTTCCTTTAATTTTTTGTTTAACTTTTTTTGCACATCTCCTGCCTCATCTCAAAAATTAGTTATTGTTTTTTTCTTTTGGATTTGATGGAGCACAGCCATTGTACAGCGCCCTAGAAGCAATTTCCAGTTTAAGGGTAGGATTCCTTCTGGCAGTAACAGGATTTGTACCGGCAGCCTTTCAGATATCAGCACACATCCTTAGCCTCATTTGTTTCATGCCGAGTCAGGGCTTTGTGGCTCGGTGACATCCCCTAGCAGCCACACATTGTATATTTTTGAACACAGCCTTGTAGTGGTGGCTCTGAGGCTAGGGATCTGCGGCAGAATCCTGTAAACGTCAGATGTGACTCTTCTGGGTTGGCCCCTCAACCTCCACTTGCTCCATTCTGGGTATGGCGATAATCTGCATCCAGCCCTGCAAGTAGGTCCTCCAACTTGTAGGGAAAACTTGGGGATTGGTGGCAGGATTGGCACTCCATCCACCATTTAAAACCTCCCACTGTTTCAGTGTGGTGCTGAAGTGTCACCCCCCGCACTGGGGCCCCAATCCAGGAGGTTCGTCCAGGGCAGATTTTTAGGTTTCTGTTGCTATTGTCTGTATTAGGCACTTGTGATAGGGTTGTGTCCCGCGTTCTTAGGGGCGTGGTCTCTGAGATCGTGACCTCGAGGTCCTTGGTACAACAGGATAAAAGGTCAGCATAATGCACCAGGCTTAATCCAATCAGCTGATAAATCCTTAAATAAAACCAAAAAAACTCTCCTTGTTAATCAATCTTCATGTCTTACCTGGTTTTGACTTTTTGCCTGAATTTTTTGACTCGTCTTAGTGGGTTTTGGTCACTTCACTTATTTTTTTATTGGTTTTGTTTTACCTTTTTGTTCATCTCCCGCCTCATCTCAAAAATTAGTTTATTTATCTTTTTGTATTGGATTTGATGGAGCACAGGGTCTGCCATTGTACAGCACCCCAGGAAAAATTTCCAGGTTAAGGGTAGGATCCCTTGTGGCAGTACCAGCAGCCTTTCAGATATCAGCACAGATCCTTAGCCTCATTTGATTTCTACTGTGATAGGACATTCAGGGCTTTGGGGCTCGGTGACACCTCCTAGCGGCCACACATTGTACATTTTGAACACAGCCTTGTAGGAAGGTGAAGTGGTGGTTCTGAGGCTAGGGATCAGCACCAGCCGTCAGTAGGTTGCTGGTTCGAACCCCATGAATGCCAGAAGTGACTCTACTGGTGTGGGCACTTAACCTGCAATCAGTGCAGGATTTACGTATAAGCTACACAAGCTATAGCTTAGGGCCCCCTCTTTCTTGGGGGCCCCCAACAAATTTGGATCACATTGAATATCTGGACTTATAAAGGGCCCCATGTCTCAAACAGCTTAGGGCCTTATCAAGTCTAAATCCGGCCTTGCCTGCAATTGCTCCATCCTGGGTATGGTGTTAAGCTGAATCCAACCCTACAAGCAGGTCCAAAAAATTTAGGGGTTGATGGCAAGATTGGCACTCCAGCCACCATTACAAACTTCCCACTGTTCCAGTGTGGTGTTGAGGTGTCACCCACCACACCTGGGTCTCAATCCAGGTGGTTCGTCGTGTGGTGGGTACAGCAACGTGCCATCAGCGCACGCTCCCAGCCTCTTGTAGTGAATACTTTTGTGACCAATGGTTTTGTATTTTATGTCTCTAATTAATTTAAAACACTTTGCTGAGATCTGTTCTTACTTTGACTTGAAATAATCTTCCTTCTGATCGGTATCAAAACAATATTCAATATTGTAAAGCAATAAATTGCGAAACCTTCTGAAAAAGTGAATACGTTTTTAGGCATTGTAGGTTCACAAAATGGATGGGTGAAATTGCTAACAGTATTGAGCATAATCTAATTTATTAAAAATCAGAGCAATACTTGTGCTAGTAAATTCATAGCATTCTTTATTGCGAATGTGTTTCTTCGTGTTGATTTCAACTGAAGACATTCACTTTGCACAAAAGGGAAACATTGCCAGGTCGTCACTCCTTATTATGAACAGCACTGGAGACGATCATTTATGGTCTGTTCTGTCGGAGGCACACGCATCGGCGTCTTTTTATTTTTCATTCCCTCGGATATAAATCTTAATTGGAAGTACTTTTGCGTGTCTGTCTTCATTTATTAGCCGAATACCACTGACATAGCATAATAGCGTGATGCATGTGTAATCATTTTGCTTTCAAAGGTCACTGCAGTCGGGGGATGCCTCATGACATTGCACTCTGACAGTCTGCTGCCTTGTCACAACACAGATGTGATTCTCGACAACCCCTCAACCCCCCACCCCAACCTCACCACCCTCTCCAGAATTCCCCCACCCACACACACACACACACACACACACACACACACACACACACACAGCTTTGTGGAGGTGTGGCGACACACGCTGTTCCTCCCCCTGGCTTTTGGAGGACAGTCACTGTCCCTGCCCCTTCATTCTAGAAGGTAAGCCTGTCTCTAGGGCCTGTAATTGTTAGGAGATGATGGGGAGTGATCACAGTCAATAGCTTTGATTAACAATAAAGTGGAAAAGCAGAAAACCTAGTGTGCATTGAGCTCCTCTCTTTCATCCCTCCCACATGCACTTCACCGCGCGGCCAGCCTGCCGTAGCAGACATCGTACTTGTGTGGTGCCAATGCTGAGATTGCACCTTTGTGGCAGGGGGGACGACATGCAAACTTCTTTTATGTCTTTGAAAATGCAGTTAGTGCAGTAAATGCTGATTCATGTCTCTTAGCACTCACAGTGGAATTTGAACAACAAAAACAAAAAAGAATCTGGGTAAA